>NC_088236.1:24639817-24767317 GCF_036934945.1 Oncorhynchus masou masou | reverse complement strand
TTTCACATTATCCTTATGAAGTGCTTACAGATGTGTCATGAATGCTTGCAAAGTTAAAGGCCCAATGTAGTCTTTTTTTATATCACAATCAAATCATTTTCTGGGTAACAAGTACCTTACTGTAGGTTTCCATTAAAATGGGCAAAAATTGCTTTTTAGCAAACAAACTACTTCTCAAACACCCATTTTGCTAGGACTGTCTGGGTGAGGAGGGGGAAACTGAAAATGAGCTGTTCTTGGCAGAGGTTTGGAATGCTTTGTTATTGGTCTATTAGCCAATTTTCCGCATGGCGATGTCACCCATGCAAACCTGCTGATTAGAAGGTTAGGTTCATCAGATGTTGTACAATCTGATATAAAACACAGGAACAACAGGGCCTATAAAGAATAGATGTGGACTATATAAAGAATAGTCATGAATGCTTTACAATGTTAAAGAAAATTGTTATCCTAAAACAATGTCGCTGCCTGCACCTGCCCTCCCGTCCATCATCACTACTCTGGACGGTTCTGACTTAGAATATGTGGACAACTACAAATACCTAGGTGTCTGGCTAGACTATAAACTCTCCTTCCAGACTCACATTAAGCATCTCCAATCCAAAATTAAATCAGAATCGGCTTCCTATTACGCAACAAAGCATCCTTCACTCATGCTGCCAAACATACCCTCGTAAAACTGACCATCCTACTGATCCTCGACATCAGCGATGTAATTTACAAAATAGCCTCCAACACTCTGCTAAACAAATTGGATGCAGTCTATCACAGTGCCATCCGTTTTGTCACCAAAGCCCCATATACTACCCACCACTGCGACCTGTACGCTCTCGTTGGCTGGCCCTCGCTTCATACTCGTCTTCAAACCCACTGGCTCCAGGTCATCTACAAGTCTCTGCTAGGTAAAGTCCTGCCTTATCTCAGCTCACTGGTCACCATAGCAGCACCCACCCGTAGCACGCGCTCCAGCAGGTATATCTCACTGGTCACCCCCAAAGCCAATTCTTCTTTTGGCTGCCTTTCCTTCCAGTTCTCTGCTGCCAATGACTGGAACGAACTGCAAAAATCACTGAAGCTGGAGTCTCATATCTCCCTCACTAGCTTTAAACGCCAGCTGTCAGAGCAGCTCACAGATCACTGCACCTGTACATAGCCCATCTGTAAATAGCCCATCCAACTACCTCATCCCCATACTGTATTTATTTATTTATCTTGCTCCTTTGCACCCAAGTATCTCTACTTGCACATTCCTCTTCTGCACATCTACCATTCCAGTGTTCAATTTCTATATTGTAATTAGTTCGCCACCATGGCCTATTTATTGCCTTACCTTCCTTATCCTACCTCATTTGCACACACTCTATATAGACTTTGTCTACTGTATTATTGACTGTATGTTTGTTTTACTCCATGTGTGACTCTGTGTTGTTGTATGTGTCGAACTGCTTTGCTTTTATCTTGGCCAGGTCACAGTAAATGAGAACTGGTTCTCAACTAGCCTACCTGGTTAAATAAAGGTGAAAAAATAAATAAATATAGCTGTTTGATTTGATTGATTATTGATGGATTGTATATTTACTTACCCATGCCTCATCCCTCTCTTTTTCTCTCAGGAATGTTGTTTTTGTGAGTGTGTTTTAACTTGCTTTTAGCATCCCTTTGATGAACTGAGCAGATTGTGATCTGGTCTGTCCTGGCTTCTTCGTTGGGCCTATACCTAATGACACTCACATGGCGCTCTCACTCTGTTCCAAACAAACACTTGGTTCTCCTCTCTGCTTGTATTAGATTCATCAGCTAAGGCTGCTTTTATAGCCTTTATCATAAGACCCACATAAACGACACTAAAGACCTCAGGCTGTACCCCCCCCCCCATCCCCAGTCCCCAGTCCTTTCTGTCTCTCTTCACTCACTCACTCACTCACTCACTCACTCACTCACTCACTCACTCACTCACTCACTCACACTCACACACACACACGGATAGTTATCAGAAATTGTGCCTGGCCTACTTGTAGCTGACTTGGTGTGATAATCCTCCTATTGTAGAGCCAGGAGAGCAGACGGTGAACTGTGAAACTCCCAGACACACATTTCACAAAACATCTGATCAGGACTCAACACATCACAGAGGAGCTGTTTATGCCACTGGCTGCAGCATTGTGACCCACTACAAATATTTGAACTGTTCTTGTGACCCACCAAAGAAACACAATGTTTCTACCAGGGGTTGGAACCAAAGTTCTTTTTTTGGTCTGCTCCACTGTTCCCACCAGCAAAAGTTCTGAACCGGTTTGAAACAAAAAAGGAACGGTTTATATCGTTCCTTTCTGTTCCTTTTTAAACTTCTGAAATACACTACCGTTCAAAGGTTTGGGGTAACTTAGAAATGTCCTTGATTTTGAAAGAAAAGCACCATTTTTTGTACATTAAAATAAGATCAAATTGATCAGAAATACAGTGTAGACGTTAATGTTGTAAATTACTATTGTTGTCAGGATTTGGCCAGGGTTGTTCCGGTTTTTGGTCACTAGATGCCCCCATTGTGCTTTTTGACCTTTTGCTTTCCCTTGATCCCCATTATTATTTGCACCTGTGCCTCGTTTCACCTGATTGTATTTAAACCCTTAGTTTCCCTCAGTTCTTGGCTCTGTGTTTGTATGTTAGCACCCAGCCCTAGTATTCTGTGTACTCTTGTTGATCCCGGTGGACGCTCTTGTGGAATTCTGTTTTTTGTTCTTGTTTATTTATTTTTGAGTATCTTTTGAGGTTTTTATGCTTTACCTACCACCTTGTGGATTTACCTTTTTGTCTTGGAGGATTACCTTGTGGATTACCTTGTTCTTGTGGAATTCCTTTTGAGGTTGTGGAGTTACATGTTTTCCTGAAGGACTTCACTTTTTACTTTATTAAATACACCGTCTCAAGTACTGCTGTGTCTGCCTCATCTTCTGGGGTCTGCTGACTATTCGTGGCTCAGTTGGTTAAGTAAGTGACTGTTTCTCACTCCGGAGACCCGGGTTCGTAACCGGGTCCTGACAATTGTAGCTGGAAATGGCAGATTTTTAATGGAATATCTACATGGCATGTTGTGCTAGCTAACCCGGTCCTGGATTGTTCTCTCATTCGGGACATCCACAGGCGTCGTCCTGACCAACCCCAAGGTCGTCGACGCCCCGTTGCTGGAGCAGCACCTCAGGGGAGTACTGTCACACCAGCCTTTGCTTTGGCTAACCCCTCCTGTCCAGCTCAGGCGTTTGGCATTGCCAGCTTTTTAGCTGCTGCCAAACCTACTGCTGGCAAACACCCTTCTCGTAATCATTACACACACCTGGTTCAAATCCCCACTCTATCACTGTATATATACACTCCCTCTGTCATTGTCTTTGTCGATCATTGTAATGTTGCTTGTTTTCCTGAGAGGAATCACTCCTACTATTTTTCTGAAATCTTTATTATTCTGCACCTTGGGTTTTGTCCCGCTTCTATAATTATAGTGCTTTAATAAACTCAGTAGTTCTAAACCTGCGACTGCCTTCTGCCTCCTCCTATCTACGCTTGTGACAGTCAGCCAGGTCCTAACTATCTGAATAACGGGTAGTATTTCGGGGAGAGGAAATGGTGGCAGCCGATATTAGACACAGCCCTGTCTGTGGTTCAGGTGCCATCATGAGCATGTTCTTTAAACCACGTAGCCCCAAACACACGCACGCATACGCACGCACGCACACACACACACACACAGACCTAGGTTGCTGTATTAGTACTTAGTGACAAATGTTGTCTTATATGGAAAAACTGGCAGATATACATATTGAGTGTGATTGATTGAGCGCACAGGATGTTAGTGCCAACCCCAGTTAACTGTAATAATGTCACTGCATGTGTTTCTCATAGGGATTTACAGCCACTACAATACTGTCTTTTGCTGACATTGGGTTTTTAGGATTTTATTAATTTGTGACGGTTGGTACCAGTGTTGTTTATACCCTCTGTTTCATGTCTGTTGATAGGGCATGAATTGGGTGTGACTATTAGCTCAGCTGTGATATTATTTTGTATGTTTTTGTTTTTATTTAACCCTTATTTTACCAGGTAAGTTGACTGAGCACACATTCTCATTTACAGCAACGACCTGGGGAATAGTTACAGGGGAAGGGAGGGGGATGAATGAGCCATTATAAACTGGGGATGATTAGGGGACCAAGATGGCACAGCATGAGGGCCAGATTGGGAATTTAGCAGGACACTGGGGTTAACACCCCTACTCTTACGATAAGTGCCATGGGATCTTTAGTGACCACAGAGAGTCAGGACACCAGTTTAACGTTCCATCTGAAGACAGCACCCTATTTAGGGCAATGTCCCTAGTCACTGCCCTGGGGCATTGGGATATTTCTTTTGACCAGAGGAAAGGATGCCTCCTACTGACCCTCCAACACTACTTCCAGCAGCATCTGGTATCCATCCAGGGACTGACCAGGACCCTGGATGAGGATGTCCTTTATGGATGTTGAATCCAGCAGTGCTGTGAAGCTCAGACAAGCAGGCTTAGTTCACTAACAAAGCTGAGTCACACTTCAAATCACATTTTACTGGTCGCATACACATGTTTAGCAGATGTTATTGCTGGTGTAGAGTGTTATGGAATTTTAATGTTTGTGCTTTTCTTAGAACTCATTTCTGTGATCTATTTATGTGCTGTTCTGTAAATCAATTTCTGTGTTCATGGAAGTGATTGACTGAACAAATCTTCACTCTCAGTAGCTGCAATTTGGCAGTATGACCCGACCTTGTTTGGAGAACGAATGAAAGATATCTCCGTTTCAATGTCTCAGCTCAGAGAGAAGAAGCCTCGTGATGTATTGGTCTATCACATGTTATGAACCAGTATTGGTCGGTCACATGAATGAAACAAAATGGTCATGATTAATAAATTATGCAAAATCATGCAAATATAACTTGTCTATGTATAGCCCTATATAAGACAACTGCTGGGATTGCCCAGGGAGAGCTCTTGATTGACATGTGTACTATGGTCATTGAGTTGGTTGGACCTCTCCAGCATGCAGTTAATAAACAATGATTCATTTAAGAATTACTTTGATAGTCCCTGTGTCAATTTGGCGTCACAAAAAGGATGATTGATTCTGCCTGTGGAGCTTTCCAGTGGTGATCTGCGAGGAAAACCGGTGCCACATTTTATGAAGCGTGAGGGAAATTCCTGTCTGACCAAAAGAGGACGAGGAACAGCCCAGACCAGATCAGACCCTTACTGTGAGCTGCCCAGGAGGAGACACATCATCTACAAACAATTGAGGGATGGCAACTGATTTCAGCGAGTCAATTTCAATGAATCTGTATAAAAATGTAAAAAAGATATAAAATATGAAACCAATAAAATTGAACATAAAGATGTAGAAGGAAGGTATCACTATCTTACAAAAAGACACAAGGTGTTTTTGAATACGGGGTGTTATTTACATGTATGGGAAGCGGCAAGACTATACTGAAGAGCCTATTGAATTTATGACTATGATAGTGAGGGACCGTAGGTGCTATAACTATAGGGACTATGGATGCATTTGGGACTATTGATGCTCAGGGACTACAGATACTCAGGGACCATGGATACTGTAGAGACTATGGTGACTGTAGAGACTATAGAGGAACTGCAGAAGATACATATGACGTGGAAGAAAGCTAGAGCTAGTCTTAGAGAGAAGACGAGAGTGAGGGCAAGTAACGGTACCAAGCCCCACTGACAGCTGTCTATAGGCATTTATAAGAGAAATGTCTACTTGGTATGCTGCCACTGGTAGAGAACAGCATAAGGTGCACTCCATACTATTTTATACGTATAGTGAAGATACATGTGGTGCATAGGAGGTAACGACAGAGAATCGTTGAAGATGCACGTGGGTAATGAAGAGATTACTGAGTGTGTCTGGGAATAGTACAACGTGAATGTGGATGTGAAAGTTGTGTGATTGTGAGAAATGGGAAACACTCAAAGTTCCAGAATGGGTTTAAAATGCAGCTCGAAAATACTTCTACAGAGCTGCATATATTTGTCACTCAGTGACAATCCGCCTGCCTGATGCTCCTCAACAATAAATGGCAGCATGTGTGTTGAGTAGAATGCCTTCAACCTCAGGGCAGCCTCTACACAGGACTGTGCATCATAGGGAACAGGGATGACAACTTGTTGGGACAGAGTGCAGATCAGCCCCTTACTTTCTCTCAGTCCTGTGCAAAACATACCAATTTGCAGCTGCATTGCGTAGCCACGTGGCCCATGTGGTTGCAGTTGGGGTGTGCCCTCCACCACCTTCACATCACAGGATTTCCCATTGAAGACATCATCCAGAGAATATCAGCCCTTCCCCATGACAGGACACTTGATCTCCCACAGCTCCTTGGAGATCAGCACTACATCAGGGCTTGCTGATAGCCATGGATCTTCAACACTGACAACAGGGCCTCTGTGGTCCACAGAGTAGCCACAGTCTTCCAGCCACTGGGAGGCTATCAGTTCATTATCTTCAAATACATTAAAATGGTACAGCCACAAATAAATATTACTTTCAGTCCAATTTTACCTGGGATGCTACTGGCTGTGATATTATTGTCAGTTCAGTATTAACACACTTACAGAGCAGATTTCCATAGGCAGATTCAGGTGTCTCAGGTTCCTATTCAATTCATCCTGTGCAGGAGTGGGAGGCAGGGGTGGACATGCAGGAGTGGGAGGCAGGGGTGGACATGCAGGAGTGGAAGGCAGGGGTGGACATGCAGGAGTGGGAGGCAGGGGTGGACATGCAGGAGTGGGAGGCAGGGGTGGACATGCAGGAGTGGAAGGCAGGGGTGGACATGCAGGAGTGGGAGGCAGGGGTGGACATGCAGGAGTGGGAGGCAGGGGTGGACATGCAGGAGTGGGAGGCAGGGGTGGACATGCAGGAGTGGGAGGCAGGGGTGGACATGCAGGAGTGGGATGTGTCCTCCTCCCAGAGCGCTAAGAACCTTGGCGTGATCCTGGACAACACCCTGTCGTTCTCAACCAACATCATGGCGGTGGCCCGTTCCTGTAGGTTCATGCTCTACAACATCCGCAGAGTACGACCCTGCCTCACACAGGAAGCGGCGCAGGTCCTAATCCAGGCACTTGTCATCTCCCGTCTGGATTACTGCAACTCGCTGTTGGCTGGGCTCCCTGCCTGTGCCATTAAACCCCTACAACTCATCCAGAACGCCGCAGCCCGTCTGGTGTTCAACCTTCCCAAGTTCTCTCACGTCACCCCGCTCCTCCGCTCTCTCCACTGGCTTCCAGTTGAAGCTTGCATCCGCTACAAGACCATGGTGCTTGCCTACGGAGCTGTGAGGGGAACGGCACCGCAGTACCTCCAGGCTCTGATCAGGCCCTACACCCAAGCAAGGGCACTGCGTTCATCCACCTCTGGCCTGCTCGCCTCCCTACCATTGAGGAAGTACAGTTCCCGCTCAGCCCAGTCAAAACTGTTCGCTGCTCTGGCCCCCAATGGTGGAACAAACTCCCTCACGACGCCAGGACAGCGGAGTCAATCACCACCTTCCGGAGACACCTGAAACCCCACCTCTTCAAGGAATACCTAGGATAGGATAAGTAATCCTTCTCACCCCCCCTTAAATGATTTAGATGCACTATTGTAAAGTGGCTGTTCCACTGGATGTCAGAAGGTGAATTCACCAATTTGTAAGTCGCTCTGGATAAGAGCGTCTGCTAAATGACTTAAATGTAATGTAAAATGGATGCAGGGGTGGACATGCAGGAGTGGGAGGCAGGGGTGGACATGCAGGAGTGGGAGGCAGGGGTGGACATGCAGGAGTGGGAGGCAGGGGTGGACATGCAGGAGTGGGAGGCAGGGGTGGACATGCAGGACGCTTTTCTGCATATTGGTCACTGGCCTTATGGTGTGTGAAGTCAATGCTGTTTAACTGCTTAGACTCAAGGTTCCCTGCATTCCATTTTCACTGCTCATCTGTGCAGGCTATGCCAGATAGCCCACTGGACACTGCATTCTGCACCTGTGATAGAATGTTTGTTACAAATTACAATTTTGTGACTGAGGACTATGTGAGGACTATGTGATAAACTTAATCAAAACACATGCAAGTTCCATCATAAACTTACCTTGATATTGTTCCCAATGAGATGATACCGCTTATACTTACCATACTTTAAGCATTACCACCCAACCACAAGGATATTTTACAAATCGTATTCATCCAGAAAAAAAAGAGAAAAAACCACTGAAGAGACTAATAACACTAAAGAAATTCATGTGATGCTGACATGTTGAAATACATTTTATAACCTACTCACCTGGACTCCATAAACCTAACATTAGATTTGACAGGATACTTACAGATTCCCAACATTAATACAGCAGTTCTGTTGATCCACAAATACATGTTAACATAACCAATAAATCATGACATTCTCAATTCAGCTTTCATCAACAACAAAAAAGCCAGACTATTTTATCATTCTGTGTCTAGATAAGGCAGTATTGCGCACTTTCATATATAAATCAACATGTTGCGCTGGTAATATGGGTCATATCTTTTTACCTGGTTGGGCTAGAAGCAAGCCATCTTCGCTTTAGTGATGGTGCAACCATGACGCTAACAAATTTGCACTTGATTGTTTTCTGGATCACTCGGGAAACGATCTCACAGCAAAGCCTTATCATTACAACAATTATTATCTGGTAGATTATTTTTAGTAGTCGCACAGTGCTCCCAAAATAAAACTCCTGCTCGCACAGCAAAATATTTTGTCGCATATGCAACCAAACTGGTCTCACTTTAGAGCCCTGGGTGTGACCATGGAGCAAGTTAAGGAAGCTAAACTCATAGTTATAACATTGGATGGTCAATAATCATGTTAAAGTCATATTAACAAAGATGTTGTGAAGATGGTGAGGGGTATGTCTTATAGAAATATGTTCTGCGTTTTGTACATAAAAATCAACTGTAGTAATTGTTCAGGCTCTGGTCTTGTTCTATCTTGATTACTGTCTGGTAATATGGTCAAGTGCAGCAAAGAAAGACCTAGCAAAGCTGCAGCTGGCTCAAAACAGAGCAGCACGCCTTGCCCTTTACTGCACACACCAACATTTTTTATGTTTTATTGTCACATACATTGGATAGGTACAGTGAAATGTGCTGTTTTACAGGGTCAACCATTCCAGTACAGCGCCTCTGGATCAAATTATGCTTAAGTGCCTTGCTCAAGGGCACATCAACAGATTTTTTTCCACCTTGTCAGCTCAGGTATTCGTTTACTGGTCCAACACTCTAACCGCTAGGCTGGTTGAGGGTTGACAAGAGACTGCCTGCTTCTCTTGTGGTTTTTATGATAAATATTACTGTGACAAATGTCAGATTGTCTGCATAATCAAATAACATTCAGCTCAGACACCCATACTGTACATACCCCACAAGACATACCACCAGGGGTCTCTTCAGACACCCATACTGTACATACCCCACAAGACATACCACCAGGGATCTCTTCAGAGACCCATACTGTACATGCCCCACAAGACATACCACCAGGGGTCTCTTCAGGCACCCATACTGTACATACCCCACAAGACATACCACCAGGGGTCTTTTCAGACACCCATACTGTACATACCCTACAATACATGTCACCAAGGTTCCCTTCACAGTCCCCCATTCCAAAACAAATTCATGGCAATGCACTGTGTTATACAGAGCCATGGTTGTATGGAACTCCCATCTCCAATTACTCAAGCAAACAGCAAAATGGCAAACAGCAAAACTGTGAGGACACACACACACAAACACACACAGATACACTAACACATACATTTTTTTAGTTGTATTATTTTGTAGTTGTATTGTTTGTATATCGTTGTATTTTAACATGGATCCCAGGAAGAGTAGCTGCTGCTTCTGCAAAAGCTGATGGGGTTCCAAATAAACAAATGTAATCATTGATTATTGATCCATTCCATAAAGTAGGCTACCACCTTTTACATTTTTTATTTAATCTTTATTTAACTAGGCAAGTCAGTTAAGAACAAATTCTTATTTACAATGACGGCCTTCCAAAAGGCAAAAGGCCTTCAGCAGGGACAGGGGGCTGGGATAGAAAATGTTAATCAATTAAATAAAAATATAGGACAACCCACACAGCACAACAAGAGAGTCAACATTACTGTACATAGAGACCTAAGACAATAACATAGCAATCGCAGCAACACATGACAACACAGCATGGTAGCAACACAACATGACAATAACATGGTAGCAACACAACATGGCAGCAGCACAACATGGTAGCACCACAAAACAGGGTACAAACATTAGGTACAGACAACAGCACAAAGGGCAAGAAGGTAGAGACAATACGTCATGCAAAGCAGCCACAACTGAGAGATTGAGATAGAACTGTCCAGTTTGAGTGTTTGTTGCAGCTCATTCCAGTCGCTAGCTGCAGCGTAGTGAAAAGACGAGAGACCCAGGGATTTGTTGCTTTGGAGACCTTTAACAGAATGTGACTGGCAGAACAGGTGTTGTATGTGGAGGATGAGGGCTGCAGTAGATATCTCAGATAGGGGGGAGTGAGGCCTAAGAGGGTTTTATAAATAATCCTCAACCAGTGGGTCTTGTGATGGGTATACAGAGATGACCAGTGCACAGAAAGAGTATAAAGTGAAGTTGTGTGTCCTATAAGGAGCATTGGTGGCAAATCTGATGGCTGAATGGTAAAGAACATCTACCCGATCGAGAGCATCCTTACCTGGCGATCTATAAATTACATCTCCGTAATCTAGCATGGGTAGGATGGTCATCTGAATCAGGGTTAGTTTGGTAGCTGGGATGACATTTACAAGACAACCCCAAAAATACATATATGTTGACATTGCTAGATGTTTGTATCCTGGAAAGGTCCTTTGGGAATTGATGTAGCATGGCCTACTCTTTTTATCATAAGACGAGTATAAGGGCTCAGGGCCAGACCCAGATGTAGACATGGGAGGCAAATGTTTTGAGTGTTTGATATTTATTAGTTCCAAAACGGGTAGGCAAGAGAATGGTCATGGACAGGCAAAAGGTCAAAACCAGAGTCCAGGAGGTGCAGAGTGGCAGGCAGGCTCGAGGTCAGGGCAGGCAGACTGGTCAGGCAGGCAGGTACAGAGTCCAGCAAACAGGCAAGGGTCAAAACTGGGAGGACTAACAAAAGAGAGAATAGCAAAAGCACGGTGTCACGGGATTCTTCTGTTGAAGGATAGGCGGACCAAAACGCAGCGTGGTTATTGTGATACATCTTTAATGAAGATGATAAATGAACAATATACAAAACAAGACATGTGAAAAACCAAACACAGTCCTATCTGGTGTAACAAACACAAAGACAGGAACAATCCCCCACCAAACCCAACACAAAACAGGCTACCTAAATATGGCTCCCAATCAGAGACAATGACTAACACCTGCCTCTGATTGAGAACCATATCAGGCCCAAACACAGAAACAGACAAACAAGACATCCAACATAGAATGCCCACTCAGATCACACCCTGACCAAACAAAACATAGAACATACAAAGCAAACTATGGTCAGGGTGTGACACACGGGAAAAACTCGCTGGTTGACTTGAAACAGACAAGACGAACTGGCACAGAGAGACAGGAAACACAGGGATAAATAAACTGAGGAAAAGTATACCTCAAGATTGCATTAGCCCACTGAGCTAAAGTCTGGGCATCATCTCTGAGAACTAATACAAGTCTTTCCCACTCAATAAATATGCCAGCATGCCCTGACACAGCACACATACTAACGCAGCCAGGCAGACATTCTACATAGGCAAGCAGGCCCACCTGGAAGGCAGGCACACACGTACACACACAGTTCATTAAATCACCTAGTGGAATGTTGTAGTCGCTAGGCTTTGGTCTGTTTATGATACCCTAGCTATTAGGCCATATAGCCGCATGTACTGTAGTATAATTTATACACCCAACTGTGCTGCGGCCTGCAGGCAGCTCTTAACCTTGTTAATCTGAACCTGTGTCTGCATGTTCTGCGTGCCTGTGTGTGTGTGAACCTGTACCTTTGTACTTTAACAAGTACGATACATAATTTATATCCCCTCTATATGCTCTATTATTCCCACCACCTCTCCTGCCTAACAAGACCCCGGGGAACCACAGCTCTCAAAGACACAGATGAGAGGAAGGAGGAACAGGAGGCAAAGGAGGAGGAAAAGGAGTGTTTATCTGAAGTACTCTGGCAGCCTCTGTGTATGACACGACCAACAGATGTAAGATCAGCGAAATCATTCTGCAGCAACACAATTTGAACATTAAGTCCATTCACACTGTTCCAGCGATGTAGTTTTGATTGATCGGTGGTTAGGCTATTAGCTCGTCTAAACGAGGCTACATGAAAAGTGCAATGCTGATAATATAACCAAAATGAGATAAATCCAAGAAAACAAGAAAATTCTCAGCAACAACAGAGTGATCAAATTAAGATCCCAAGTATGTAGGCTTATTATTATGTCATCACAGCCTACGACAACCAACCATTCCCAGGTGACAACTGATGTAAAACAATTCCATACTGTAGATAACTTGGCTGAATGCTTTTTCGCCTATCAGACTACTTCATGTAGGTCAGGGTTCCCCAATGGGCGGCTTGCCCCCCCCAAGTTTTCTGAGCAAAATAATTATTAATTTAGAAAACCTGTTCCAAAGTATTCCCATGCATAAATAGAGAGGCATAGGTAATCCTATCCCAATGTAATCAAGGTTTAAAATGTTTCTGTTTTTGTCAAATACTACAACACAACATAGCAGCAGCACAACATGGTAGCAGCACAAAACATGGTACAAACATTATTGGGCACAGACAACAGTACAAAGGGAAAGAAGGTAGAGACAATACATCATGCAAAGGAGCCACAACTGTCAGTAAGAGTGTACATGATTGAGTCTTTGAATGACGAGATTGAGATAAAACTGTCCAGTTTGAGTGTTTGTTTGCAGCTCGTTCCGGTAACTAGCTGCAGCGAACTGAATAAACAAGTGACCTAAGGATGTGTATACTTTGGGGAACTTTAATAAAATGTGACTGGCAGAATGGGTGTTGTATGTGAAGGATGGCGGCTGCAGTAGAAATCTCAGATGGGGGAGGCCTAAGCGGGGTATAGGTTCCTGTAGAGAACAATTTGTTATTTGTCACATATACCGAATACAAGAGATGTAGACCTTACAGTGAAATGGAAAGTCCTTAATTAACCAACAACAGGTTAGTCGAGGAAATTTGCTCATGTAGGTAGGGGTAAAGTGTTTATGCATAGAAAATAAGCAGCGAGTAGCAGCACTGTAAAAACGAAGGGGGATCAATATAAATAGTACGGGTGACCATTTGATTGATTGTTCAGCATTCTTTTGGCTTGAGGGTGGATGCTGTTAATGAGCCTTTTGGACATAGACTTGGCGCTCCGGTACTGCTTGCTGTGTGGTAGCAGAGAGAACAGTCTTTGACAATTTTTGGGGACTTCCTCTGACACCGAGTAGTATATAGGTCCTAGATGGCAGGAACCTTGGCTCCAGTGATGTACTGGGCCATTCGAATGGCACAGAGGTCTAAAATACACTGCTCAAAAAAATAAAGGGAACACTAAAATAACACATCCTAGATCTGAATGAATGAAAATTTCTTATGAAATACTTTTTTCTTTACATAGTTGAATGTGCTGACAACAAAATCAGACAAAAATTATCAATTGAAATCAAATTTATCAACCCATGGAGGTCTAGATTTGGAGTCACACTCAAAATTAAAGTGGAAAACCACACTACAGGCTGATCCAACTTTGATGTAATGTCCTTAAAACAAGTCAAAATGAGGCCCAGTAGTGTGTGTGGCCTCCACGTGCCTGTATGACCTCCCTACAACGCCTGGGCATGCTCCTGATGAGGTGGCGGATAGTCTCCTGAGGGATCTCCTCCCAGACCTGGACTAAAGCATCCGAGAGACATGATGTCCCAGATGTGCTCAATTGGATTTAGGTCTGGGGAACGGGCGGGCCAGTCTATAGCATCAATGCCTTCCTCTTGCAGGAACTGCTGACACACTCCAGCCACATGAGGTCTAGCATTGTCTTGCATTAGGAGGAACCCAGGGCCAACCGCACCTCACAAGGGCTCTGAGGATCTCATCTCGGTACCTAATGGCAGTCAGGCTACCTCTGGCGAGCACATGGAGGGCTGTGCGGCCCCCTAAAGAAATGCCACCCCACACCATGACTGACCCACCGCCAAACCGGTCATGCTGGAGGATGTTGCAGGCAGCAGAACGTTCTCCACGGTGTATCCAGACTCTGTCACGTCTGTCACATGTGCTCAGTGTGAACCTGCTTTCATCTGTGAAGAGCACAGGGCGCCAGTGGCGAATTTGCCAATCTTGGTGTTCTCTGGCAAATGCCAAACGTCCTGCACGGTGTTGGGCTGTAAGCACAACCCCCACCTGTGGATGTCGGGCCTTCATACCACCCTCATGGAGTCTGTTTCTGACCGTTTGAGCAGACACATGCACATTTGTGGCCTGCTGGAGGTCATTTTGCAGGGCTCTGGCAGTGCTCCTCCTGCTCCTCCTTGCACAAAGGCGGAGGTAGCGCTCCTGCTGCTGGGTTGTTGCCTTCCTACGGCCTCCTCCACGTCTCCTGATGTACTGGCCTGTCTCCTGGTAGCGCCTCCATGCTCTGGACACTACGCTGACAGACACAGCAAACCTTCTTGCCACAGCTCGCATTGATGTGCCATCCTGGATGAGCGGCACTACCTGAGCCACTTGTGTGGGTTGTAGACTCCGTCTCATGCTACCACTAGAGTGAATGCACCGGCAGCATTCAAAAGTGACCAAAACATCAGCCAGGAAGCATAGGAACTAAGAAGTGGTCTGTGGTCACCACCTGCGGAACCACTCCTTTATTTGGGGTGTCTTGCTAATTGCCCATAATTTCTACCTGTTGTCTATTCCATTTGCACAACAGCATGTGACATTTATTGTCAATTTATTGTCAATCAGTGTTATTGTCAATCAGTGTTCCTAAGTGGACTGTTTGATTTCACAGAAGTGTGATTGACTTGGAGTTGCATTGTGTTGTTTAAGTGTTCCCTTTATTTTTTTGAGCAGTGTATATTTAGATTTCTTTAACACTTTTTCGGTTACTACATGATTCCATATGTGTTATTTCAAAAACAAAGAAAGACCCTTGAATGAGTAGGTGTGTCAAACATTTTGACTGCTAATGTAGGTGTTCCTTTTGTCCAGGTGGGAAAGGGCAGTGTAGAGTGTGATTGAGATTGCGTAATCTGTGGATCTGTTGAGACAGTATGCGAATTGAAGTGGGTTTAGGGTTTCTGGGATGATGGTGTTGATGTGAGTCATGACTAGCCTTTCAAAGCACTTCATGGCTACCGATGTGAGTGCTATGGGGCGGTAGAATTCAGGCATGTTACCTTCGCTTTCTTGGGTATAGGGACACTGGTGGTCTGCTTGAAACATGTTAGTATTACAGACTCAGTCAGGGAGAGGTTGAAAATGTCAGTAAAGACACTTGCCAGTTGGTTCGTGCATGCTTTGAGTACAGATTGTTGACCTGTTTAAAGGTCTTTCTCACATCGGCTCCGGAGAGCATGATTACAGTCGTCCTGAACAGCCGGTGCTCTCATGCATGCTTCGGTGTTGCTTGCCTCGAGTCTGGTAGGCTCGCGTCACTGGGCAGCTGAGTTTCCCTTTGTAGTCCTTAATAGTTTGCAAGCCCTGCCACGTCGGACGAGCGTCACAGCCGGTGTAGTAGGATTCAATCTTATTCATGTATTGATGCTTTGCCTGTTTTATGGTTTGTCTGAGGGCATAGACATTGGATGAATCCCGGGAACATATTCCAGTCTATGCTAGCAAAACAGTCCTGTAGCGTAGAATCCGCATCATCTGACCACTTCCGTATTGAGAGAGTCACTGGTACTTTCTACTTCTTCTTTTTTTTACCCCTTTTTTTTCTTCCCAATTTCGTGATATCCAATTGGTAGTTACAGTCTTGTCCCATCGCTGCAACTCCCGTACGGGCTCGGGAGAGGCGAAGGTCGAGAGCCACGCTTCCTCCAAAACATGACCCTGCCAAGCCGCACTGCTTCTTGGCACACTATTCACTTAACCTGGAAGCCAGCCGCACCAATGTGTCAGAAGAAACACCGTACGTACAACTGGCGACCATGTCAGCGTGCATGCGCCTGGCCCGTCACAGGAGTCCACTAGTACTTCCTGATTTAGTTTATGCTTGTAAGCAGGAATCTGAAGGATAGCATTATGGTGAGATTTCCTAAATGGAGGGCGAGGGATATCTTCATATGCATCTCTGTGTGTGGAGTAAAGGAGTTTTTTCCTCTGGCTGCACATGTGACATGCTGGTAGAATTTAGGTAAAACTGATTTAAGTTTTCATTAAAGTCCCCGGTCATTAGGAGCGCCGCTTATGGATGAGCGTTTTTCTTGTTTGCTTATGGCATTATACAGCTCGTTGAGTGCGGTCTTAGTGCCAGCATTGGTTTGTGGTGGTAAATAGACGGCTAAGAATAATATAGATGAACACTTTCTTGGTAGATAGTGTGGTTTACAGCTTATCATGAGGTACTCTACCTCATGCGAGCAATACCTCGAGACTTCTTTAATATTAGATATTGCGAAATAGCTGTTATTGACAAATAGAAAGACACCCAACCCCTCGTCTTACCATAGTGAAAAGTAACCAGCATCAGTCTGAATATTTAAAAAAAAGTCTGAACACTTTGGAGTGAGTACTCATAGGTTCACAATGAGATAGCAGCCTGCTGACTGGCCTGCACTCTAACAGCCTGCCAGCTTAGTGGATTCTGCCACTAGCACAGTCAGTGTAGTCAGCTCAGCTATCCCCATTAAGACCGTGTCTGTGCCTCAATCTAGGTTGAGCCTTACCAATCTCACTGGAATAAAGACCACTTCCATTCCTTCTCATTATTGAAAGAGATTGTGATATCTCACATCTCAAAATAGGGTTACTTAATGTTAGATCTCTCACTTCCAAGGCAGTTATAGTCAATGAACTAATCACTGATCATAATCTTGATGTGATTGGCCTGACAAACATGGCTCAAGCCTGATGAATTTACTGTGTTAAATGAGGCTTCTCCTACTGGTTACACTAGTAACCATATCCCTCACGCATCCCGCAAAGGCGGAGGTGTTGCAAACATTTATGACAGCAAATTTCAATTTACAAAAACAAATGACTTCGTTTTCATCTTTTGAGCTTCTAGTCATGACATCTATGCAGCCTACTCAATCACTTTTTATAGCTACAGTTTACAGGCCTCCTGAGCCATATACAGCGTTCCTCACAGAGTTCTCTGAATTCCTATCGGACCTTGTTGGCATGGCAGATAATTTTCATCTTTTTGGTGAGTTTAAAATTCACTTGGAAAAGTCCACAGACCCACTCCAAAAGGATTTTGGAGCTATCATCTGCTCAGTGGGTTTTGTCCAACATGTCTCCGGACCTACTCATTGCCACAGTTATACCCTGGATGTAGTTTTGTCCCGTGGATAAATATTGTGTATCTTAATGTTTTTCCTCATAATCTTAGACTATCGGACCACCATTTTATTATGTTTCCAATCGCAACAAATAATTTGCTTAGATCCCAATCAAGGATCATCAAAAGCCGTGCTATGAATTCTCAGACAACACAAAGATTCCTAGATGCCCTTCAAGACTCCCACCACCTACCCAAGTATGTCAGAGTACAAAAATCGGTTAACCACCGAACTGAGGATCTTAATTGAACCTTGCATAATATCCTAGATGCAGTTGCACCCCTAAAAACAAAAAAACATTTGACACAAGAACTGTGCTCCCTGGTATACAGAAAATACCAGAGCCCTGAAGCAAGCTTTCAGAAAATTGGAACGGAAATGGTGCTCCACCAAACTGGAAGTCCTCCGACAGGTGCAATATCGAAGAGCCCTCATTGCTGCTCGATCCCCATTTTCAATTTGGTGAACACTTGAGCCTGTTGTGTCATCTGTATGGCTTGTTAAACATGGACAATTAATAACTAAACCGTACAATAAAAAACCATACTGCATGAACGCTCCTAATAATATTTAACAATCATAATAATTTAGTATATATAAAATGGGAATTTTTTATTGAGTTGTAGAGGAAATAAATAGTGCTATTATAAGACTGTGCTTAGATACAAGAGCAAGAGGGAGACACAACATGAGAGCAGGCAAACTGCTCAAGCATTTGGCTGACCTGTCACTTATGACTGCCTGACGAACGCCCGACGCTTCTTCACGATTGGAGCATCATAGCCAAGCCATTTTTCTGGGTAAGGATGCTCCACTGTAGGCTTCTGGTCAAAGAAGTGGTAGGAGCACACAAAGGGACATTTTGGTCCCTTTGCACAATCCCAAGAGTGTGCAAAGCTGTCATCAAGGAAAGGGTGGCTACTTCGAAGAATCTCAAATATAAAATATATGTTGATATGTTTAACACGTTTTTGGTTACTACATGATTCCATATGTGTTAATTCATAGTTGTGATGTCTTCACTATTATTCTACAATGTAGAAAATAGTAAAAAATAAAGAAAAACCCTGGAATGAGTAGCTGAGTCCAAACTCTTGACTGTTACTGCATTTTATACAAAAATATGATGGTTCACTGTTCAATGTTGTCATTTCACTTCTGTTTTTTCCCACTTTTCTAATGAAATAGTAATTTTTACATCTTCAACAAAAAAGTCCTGAGAAAACATTTTGTTTGATCTCTTATCAATTACTTTATTCCCAACCTTTGGCACTTTGGTTTCCTTGTTATTGCCACAATGTTATGGTCACTACAGCCAATGGGAACTGATATTGCTTTGGAGCAAAGTTCTTGCATTTGATGCATTTACGTCTATGTTTTTTTTGTAACTTCAGTCTGTCTGAAGGGAGGAAAAGTGTTGTTTAGCTCTGGATTAAAGTGATAAAACAGTGGTGAGGGACGATAAAGCAAATAAAGACTCGATAAAGCAAAGATTTGTTTCAGGGGAAAAGATTGTGTTCTGCCAAAGACAGGAGATTCAATTCCCCACCTTTTATAAACCTGTATATCTCCACTGAAAGAGAGAATGTATTTGTAAGCAGTCAGAGAGAGAGAGAGAGAGAGAGAGAGAGAGAGAGAGAGAGAGAGAGAGAGAGTGTGTGTGTCAGAGAGAAACATAAGGCAGAGCCATATGCCATTGTGTAGAATTAAATTATTAACCCTGAGTAAAATTGAATCAGATCAAATGTCAGCCTTTTTGCAATTGCCCCACACCCCAAAATGTCAGCCATTTACCCTTACCTTCCACTGTCAATCCCTAGCATCCAAATTCTTCAACAACAAATTCTACCCCTGTATTTAGTTGTCTATCCTTGGCTGTGCCATGCTCTGGTTCCAGGCCATAGACCTTTGGGGGAGAGTGAGTGGACAGTGTACTAAACTCAGCAAAAAAAGAAAAGTCCCTTTTCAGGACCCTGTCTTTCAAAGATAATTCATAAAAATCCAAATAACTTCACAGATCTTCATTGTAATGGGTTAAAACACTGTTTCCCATGCTTGTTCAATGAACCATAAACAATTAATGAACAGCCACCTGTGGAAGACACTAACAGCTTCCAGAGGGTAAGCAATTAAAGTCACAGTTATGAAAACTTAGGACACCAAAGTGGTCTTTCTACTGACTCACACAAAACACACAAAAAAGATGCCCCCCCCCCCCCCCAAAAAAAAGGTCCCTGCTCATCTGCGTGAATGTTCCTTAGGCATGCTGCAAGAAGACTGCAGATGTGGCCAGGGCAATAAGTTGCAATGTCCGTACTGTGAGACGCCTAAGACTACAGGGATACAGTACTGACAGCTGATGGTCCTCGCAATGGCATACCACGTGTAACAACACCTGCACAGGATCAGTACACAACTGCCAGGAATGCACAATCCCTCCATCAGTGCTCAGACTGTCCGCAATAGGCTGAAAGAGGCTGGACTGAAGACTTGTAGGCCTGTTGTAAGGCAGGTCCTCACCAGACATCACCAGGCAACAACGTCCGCTATGGGCATAGACCCACCGTTGCTGGACCAGACAGGACTGGCAAAAAGTGCTCTTCACCGACGAGTCGTGGTTTTGTCTCACCAGGCGTGATGGTCGGGATTCGCATTTATCATCGAAGGAATGAGCATTACACCGAGTCCTGTACTCTGGAGCGGGATCAATTTGAAGGTGGAGGATCCATCATGGTCTGGGGTGGTGTGTCACAGCATCATTGGACTGAGCTTGTTGTCATTGCAGGCAATCTCAATGCTGTGCGTTACAGGGAAGACATCCTCCTCACTCATGTGGTACCCTTCCTGCAGGCTCATCCTGACATGTTTTATTTATTTTATTTCTTCTTTATTTAACCAGGAAGTAAGTTGAGAACAAGTTCTCATTTACAATTGCAACCTGGCCAAGATGACCCTCCAGCATGACAATGCTCGTTCTGTGCGTGATTTTGTGCAAGACAGGAATGTCAGTGTTCTGCCATGGCCAGCAAAGAGCCAGGATCTCAATCCCATTGAACATGTCTGGGACCTTTTGGTTCAGAGGGTGAGGGCTAGGGACATTCCCCCCAGAAATGTCCTGGAACTTGCAGGTGCCTTGGTGGAAGATTGGGGTAACATCTCACAGCAAGAACTGGCAAATCTGGTGCAGTCCATGAGGAGGAGATGCACTGCAGTTTTTAATGCAGCTGGTGGCCACACCAGATACTGATTGTTACTTTTGATTTTTTATCCCCCTTTGTTCAGGGACACATTATTCCATTTCTGTTAGTCACATGTCCGTGGAACTTGTTTAGTTTATGTCTCAGTTGTTTAATCTTGTTATGATCATACAAATATTTACACATGTTATGTTTGCTGAAAATAAATGCAGTTGACAGTGAGAGGATGTTGTTTTTTTTGCTGAATTTAGTAGTAACATGTTTCAGGTATGACCCAGATGCAGACAGTGTCGAAGAAATAAACGTTTATTTTCTTAAACAGGGGCAGACAAACAACAAGTCAAAGGCAGGCAGGGGTCAATAATCCAGAGAGGTGGGGGAAGGTACAGAACGGCAGGCTCAGGGTCAGGGTAGGCAGAACGGTCATTACCGTGAAGGACTGGAAAACAGGAGCAAGAAACAGGCAGGAGCAGGGGAACAAACGCTGGTAGGTTACACAAACAAAATGAACTGGCAACAGACAAACAGAGAACACAAGTATAAATACACAGGGGATAATGTGGAAGATAGGCAACACCTGGAGGGGGGTGGAGACAAGCACAAAGACAATTGAAACAGATCAGGGTGTGACAGGAAGAAACAATGAAATGCGAGGTCTCCCAGGCAGCGGATCCAGACCATGGATACACTTCATGTTTTATTGAGCCTCCATTGGCCCACAGGCAGCTGGCTGTTTGATGTGTTCTAACCTGGCCAGGATCAATACAACCACTTCATGATGTCTTACTGGCTCTATTGACACTCCTGTTCATACACTCTGAGTTCCAAATGCCACCTTAATCCCTATAGGGCGCTAGTTTTGACCAGAGCCCATAGGGAGTGATAGGTTGCCATTTAAGGACTTAGAGTTTATGAACAGGAAGGGGAATGAACAGTTTAGTGGATCTCACCAGAGTTTTAATTCAACAAGGCTTTTGATTGGTCTGGGGGCACACCTGTCAGATAGGCAAAGAGAGTGAATGCACTGCCAGGTTTATGGGAGATTTGAGGGGCAGCAGGGATGTCTGAGAGAGAGGAGAGGAGTGAAAGAGAAAGAGAGAGAGATAGATAGAGAACTGGCTGCCATCTAAAATGAGCTACCAATGTAATTATTGGCCCAATCAATCAGAGAGAGAGAGAGAAAGACCCACTAAATTATTAGGAGCATATATAGGGTGTGTGATGATCTTTATTACATTTTTCATGACATCAATCTCAGCAACAGCAGTAATTAGTCTTGTGTGATCATGAAATGCAGTCTGTGTCATTTGTTGTGGTGATCCTACTAACAATGTGGCATTAGTCTGGACACATCTCATTTGTAGATGGCTGCCTAGCTTTGTTAAACACAATCAGGTGTGGATGCTGTGAAGTGGCCCATCGTTTTAACACACAGTCAGTCAGGTCAGTTCATGCATGACGTCTAGACTGAAATGTTTCTGACAGGAGTAGCTAGTTTTCATTCCTCTCCTCTCTATTCTTCCTCTACTCCTCTCCTCTTCCTCCTGTCCAACCTCTTCTTTCTCTCTTCCTATCTCCCTTTTCTCCTCCTCTTCCCCTCCTTTTCCTCTTATACTATCCCATCTTCCTGTCCTTCGCCCTCTCTTCCTCTCCTCCCTCTTTTTCTTGTCCTACCCCATCTGCCCCTACTTCCCATCCTCTACTCCTGTTCCCTCCTCTCCT
This sequence comes from Oncorhynchus masou masou, assembly GCF_036934945.1. NCBI lineage: Eukaryota > Metazoa > Chordata > Actinopteri > Salmoniformes > Salmonidae > Oncorhynchus > Oncorhynchus masou. Next base: position 24,744,737 of record NC_088236.1, on the reverse strand, counting down.
CCTCCTCTTCTATCCCTTCTTTCTCTCCTTGTCTCACCCTCCTCTCTTCCTCCTCTCTGTCAGAGACACTAATTATTGGTTCTGCTGTATTGATTAATACTGATGAGCGAATGTGTTGAGGCAACATGACAGGCCTGTCTCTCTGTCTGTCTCTCCCAACTTTCCTCTGCTGTCAGCTCTTTCTTGGCAAAATATGATGTTTTCACATCCAGAAGGACTGTAGGATGAGATGATCTGAACGGCAGATTCACGATTCACAGGCTGTCTTCTGATTAGCGCCATAAGGATTCTTCAGGGAAGCGTTGGCTCTGATTTGAATAGATTCCAATCGTTTTTTGAACATATCAGAACCTCTCTGGGGCTTCAGAAAATTCTCCATCTCTGTCGGTCCCTACTCATAAATCTCAAAAGTTATTACACAAGCTCTATAATTTGATTGTTGCACTATATTTCATTCCCTTTAGGCCTAGTTATGTCTGTGTGTGTGTGTGTGTGTGTGTGTGTGTGTGTGTGTGTGTGTGTGTGTGTGTGTGTGTGTGTGTAATTCAGATGACAGAGAGATCCCTCTCCCCCTCCATTAGTTATATTATCAGCTCAGGTAATGATCGTCTGTATCTTTATTACCTTCATCAGTTTTATTGGTGGAGTTAATTTTATGGGCTGTCCCTGCCATGCTAATGCCGAAGGGATGAGAGGATCAATCACTACTAGATTGGATCCTGGAGGATAAACAAGCTTCCAGCCGACAAAGAAAGAGAGACAGAGAGAAGAGGAAGAACGAGGCAGAGAAAGAGAGAAGTTTTCTTTTCTGATAAATAGAAAGGGAGAGGGAGAAAGAAATGAGCTCCCATGAATGTGGCATCTCAATCGTTTTTGGACATAAAAGTAATACAAAAGTAAGGAGTAAAAAAATGAACAGAAGAGAAAAAATAAAAATGAAAAAAATAATAATTGTGTGGTGGTAGCGGATAGAAGGGTGAAAGGAGAGGAGAGAGATGAACAGAATGAAAGAGTAGCAGGGTGACGGAAGAGACAGAGAGCAATAGAACAAGAGTAACACAGAGAGAGAGAGAGAGAGAGAGAGAGAGAGATGGAGCATGATAAGGGACACTTTTACTTGTCTTTGATGCTGTGTAGACCAAAGAAGAAGTGGTTATGCAAAGAGAATAACAGTCTCGTCTGTAGTTCGAGAGTCAGACAGAAACATATACACACACCCACAACCACAGTGCCTCGGCAAGGATTATATAATCATGATTAGGGCAAGTTGTTTTGGTTTATTTATATATTTTTTTACGTATTGGACCGGTATTTCCAGCATTATCCACCGGTATTTCTAGTGACTGTTAAGCCAACACCTTAACCCAGTGGTTCCCAAACGAGGGGTCCCGGCCCCATGTGGGGTCACCTGATATGAAAATGGGATTGTGGGAGAATTTCCAAAAACCTAAAAAAACACAGTATAGCGTGCATTTGGAAAGTTTTCAGACCACTTCCTGTCTCAGTACGATATGTTGGATAAAGGAATAAAGACAGACACCAATGTCAAGTTCAATATTGTTCAAGCATTGTACAAATCCCTACACTCGGAGTCTGGGGTACAGTCCAACTAGTCAATTACCTATCAACTAGACTACTTAACAACATCCTTTTCGATAGAAAGTGTAAACATAACGGCATAACATTAAGTTCCTAACAGTCAAGTCATAACAATTGAAAAGCAAGACATTTTCTTTTTACTTCAGTTGTCATCTTCCTCTTTTTTATCCAAGTTTGTTTTTATTTTTTTATACATAAACATAGGACAAGTTAACACAGTCTCTTGCTTACAGAGTAAGCCTGTCCAGGGTCTTGCACAGCCGACCCACCCGTGAGTAAGTATTGGCTCTGACGGGGGTAGGATTAGGGCCACGAGCTGGAGAGCTTGGTGGGGTAGAAGCCTCACCTTCAATTGGCTCATATCTAAAATCGTGCGCCCCTTACCCTTAGGCCTGAACTGTGATCCAGCTCATCCAGGTGAGTGTATGGTGTGTTCTGGTTTGTCTGCTCTGCTATGTGAAGATCCACCCGATTGCGATGATAGAGGGAGCCACCAACATCCACCAGGTAAGAACGTGGTGCAACTCTCTGTTGCCACGTGCCCAGCCTCCATAGTCCTGTGTGGTCTCCTGGCAGCGGTAAAATAAATCACTTACCTTTGAAGATCTTCCTCTGTTTGCAATACCAAAGGTCCCAGCTACACAACAAATTGTAATTTTGTTAGATAAAGTCCTTCTTTATATCCCAAAAAAGTCAGTTTAGTTGGCGCGTTTGATTCAGAAATCCACCCGTTCCACTCGTTCAATGGGCATAAAACGGAATCCCAAAAGTTACCAATAAACTTCAAAAGTTACTGGAAAACTTCGTCCAAACAAGTCAAACAATGCTTCTAATCAATCCTCAGGTACCCTAATATGTAAATAAATGATACAATTTAAGACGGAATGTAGTACGTTATTTATCTCCGTATTGAACAAAGTGCGCGCCCTCATCCACGCGCCACAAGACGACAGTTCTATTGAGAGACACCTCAAATAACTACAACTACTAGCTAATTTTTCAAAAAATAAGCCCAAATCCCTTTCTAAAGATTGTTGACATCTAGTGGAAGCCATAGGAACTGCAAGCTGGGAGGAATTTTGAATATCCCATAGACAAGCATTTAAATGGGCTGTGACTTCAAAAAATAACCCATTCCAGATGGATTCTCCTCGGGTTGTCGCCTGCCATATCAGTTCCGTGGGCTTAAGTAACAGGCATTTTACTTTGGGCATTTCAGTCATCCGAACTTCCGAATACCACCCCTAGCCTTAAGAATTTTTAACATCCGGTGAAATTGCAGAGCGCAAAATTCATCGAGTAATTGTCTCTGGCCCCCTCCCAGTTAGGGGGAGTGATGAGCTCTACAGCAGAGTCTCACAACTCAATCGCTGGTTGAAAACTGTTTTCTGCCCCTTCCAAAAGATAGAATTTATATATAATTGGCCCTCTTTCTGGGACTCACCCACAAACAGGACCAAGCCTGGCCTGTTCAGGAGTGACGGACTCCATCCTAGCTGGAGGGGTGCTCTCATCTTATCTATGAACATAGACAGGGCTCTAACTCTATTAGCCAGCCTGCCAGCTTAGTGGAGTCTGCCACTAGCACAGTCAGTGTTGTCAGCTCAGCTATCCCTATTGAGACTGTGCCTCAACCTAGGCTGGGCAAAACTAAACATGGCGGTGTTCGCCTTAGCAATCTCACGAGAATAAAGACCTTCTCCATTCCTGCCATTATTGAAAGAGATCGAGATACCTCACATCTCAAAATAGGGGTACTTAATGTTAGATCCCTCACATCCAAGGCAGTTATAGTCAATGAACTAATCACTGATCATAATCTTGATGTGTTGCCCTGACTGAAACATGGTGTAAGCAAAGCAAATCAAATTTTATTTGTCACATACACATGGTTAGCAGATGTTAATGCGAGTGTAGCGAAATGCTTGTGCTTCTAGTTCCGACAATGCAGTAATAACCAATGAGTAATCTAACCTAACAATTCCAAAACTACTACCTTATACACACAAGTTCAAAGGGATAAAGAATATGTACATAAAGATATATGAATGAGTGATGGTACAGAATGGCATAGGCAAGATGCAGTAGATGGTATCGAGTACAGTATATACATATGAGATGAGTAATGTAGGGTATGTAAACAAAGTGGCATAGTTTAAAGTGGCTAGTGATACATGTATTACATAAAGATGCAGTAGATTATATAGAGTACAGTATATACATATACATATGAGATGAGTAATGCAGGGTATGTAAACATTACATTAAGTGGCATTGTTTAAAGTGGCTAGTGATACATTTTTCCCATCAATTTCCATTATTAAAGTGAATGGGGTTGAGTCAGTATGTTGGCAGCAGCCACTCAATGTTAGTGGTGGCTGTTTAACAGTCTGATGGCCTTGAGATAGAAGCTGTCTTTCAGTCTCTCGGTCCCTGCTTTGATGCACCTGTACTGACCTCGCCTTCTGGATGATAGTGGGGTGAACAGGCAGTGGCTCGGGTGGTTGTTGCCCTTGATGATCTTTATGGCCTTCCTGTGACATCGGGTGGTGTAGGTGTCCTGGAGGGCAGTCGGGTGGTGTAGGGTTGTGTAGGTGTCCTGGAAGCCTGATGAATTTACTGTGTTAAATGAGGCCTCACCTCCTGGTTACACTAGTGACCATATCCCCCGCACATCCCGCAAAGGCGGAGGTGTTGCTAACATTTACGATAGCAAATTAAAAATAAATTAAAAAAACTGACATTTTCATCTTTTGAGCTTCTAGTCATGAAATCTATGCAGCCTACTCAAACACTTTTTATAGCTACTGTTTACAGGCCTCCTGGGCCATATACAGCGTTCCTCACTGAGTTCCCTGAATTCCCATCGGACCTTGTAGTCATAACAGATAATATTCAAATATTTGGTGACTTTAATATTCACAGACCCAGACCCACTCCAAAAGGCTTTCGGAGCCATCATCGACTCAGTGGGTTTTGTCCAACATGTCTCTGGACCTACTCACTGCCGCAGTCATACTCTGGACCCAGTTTTGTCCTATGGAATAAATGTAGTGGATCTTAATGTTTTTCCTCATAATTCTGGACGGATGACCATTTTATTACGTTTGCAATTGCAACAAATAATCTGCTCAGACCCCAACCAAGCATCAAAAGTCGTGCTATAAATTCTCAGACAACCCAAAGACTCCTTAATGCCCTTCCAGACTCCCTCTGCCTACCCAAGGATGTCAGAAGACAAAAATCAGTTAACCACCTAATTGAGGAACTCAATTCAACCTTGCGCAATACCCTAGATACAGTTGCACCCCTAAGAACAAAAAACATTTGTCATAAGAAACTAGCTCCCTGGTATACAGAAAATACCAGAGCTGTGAAGCAAGCTTCCAGAAAATTGGAACGGAAATGGCGCCACACCAAACTGGAAGCCTTCCGACTATCTTGGAAAGACAGTACCGTGCAGTATCGAAGAGCCCTCACTTCTGCTCGATCATCCTATTTTTCCAACTTAATTGAGGAAAATAAGAACAATCCGAAATGTATTTTTGATACTGTCGAAAAGCTAACTAAAAATAAGCATTTCCTAAGAGAGGATGGCTTTCACTTCAGCAGTAATAAATTCATTAACTTCTTTGGGGAAAAGATCATGATCATTAGAAAGCAAATTACGGACTCCTCTTTCAATCTGCGTATTCCTCCAAAGCTCAGTTGTCCCGAGTCTGCACAACTCTGCCAGGATCTAGGATCAAGGGAGACACTCAGGGTTTCTGGTACTATATCTCTTGGCACATTGATGAAAATAATCATGGCATCTAAACCGTCAAGCTGCATACTGGACCCTATTCCAAATAAACTACTGAAAGAGCTGCTTCCTGTGCTTGGCCCTCCTATGTTGAACATAATAAATGGCTCTCTATCCACCGGATGTGTACCAAACTCACTAAAAGTGGCAGTAATAAAGCCACTCTTGAAAAAGCCAAACCCTGACCAAGAAAATATAAAAAACTATCGACCTGTAGCGAATCTCCCATTCCTCTCAAACATCTTAGAAAAAGGCTATTGCGCAGCAACTCACTGCCTTCCTGAAGACAAACAATGTATACAAAATGTTTCAGTCTGGTTTTAGATCCCATCATAACACCGAGACTGCACTTGTAAAGGTGGTAAATTACCTTAATGGCATCAGACCGAGGCTCTGCATCTGTCCTTGTGCTGCTAGACCTTAGTGCTGCTTTTGATACCATTGATCACCACATTCTTTTGGAGAGATTGAAAACACAAATTGGTCTACATGGACAAGTTCTGGCCGGGTTTAGATCTTATCTGTCAGAAAGATATCAGATTGTCTCTGTGAATGGTTTGTCCTCTGACAAATGAACTGTAAATTTCGGTGTTCCTCAAGGTTCCGTTTTAGTTCCACTATTCTTTTCACTATATATTTTACCTCTTGGGGATGTCATTTGAAAACATAATGTTAACTTTCACTGCTTTGCGGATGACACACAGCTGTACATTTCGATGAAACATGGTGAAGCCCCAAAATTGCCTATCATGGAAGCCTGTGTGTCACGATCGTCGTATGGAGTAGACCAAAGCGCAGCTTGGTGTGAATCCATTCTTTCATTGAATGATGAAAAAACACGAAGAACACTTAAACAAAAACATGACCATACCGCTATGACAACGAGTGCAGACACAGGCAACTACACATAGACAATAACCCACGAACCACAATACAAAACAGGCTACTTAAATATGGTTCTCAATCAGAGACGACGACAAACACCTGCCACTGATTGAGAACCATATCAAGCCAAAACACATAGAAACAGACTAACTAGACATGCAACATAGAATGCCCACTCATATCACACCCTGACCAAACAAAACATAGAAACAAACAACTCAAATAATGGTCAGAGTGTGACACTGTGTTTCAGACATAAGGAAGTGGATGGCTGCACATTTTTAACTTTTAAACTCAGACCAAACAGAGATGCTCGTTCCTGGTCCCAAAAAATAAAGAGATCTGCTGTTGAATCTGAAAATCAATCTTAATGGTTGTACAGTCGTCTCAAATAAAACTGTGAAGGACGTCAGCATTACTCTGGACCCTGATCTCTCTTTTGACAAACATATCAAGACTATTTCAAGGACAGCTTTATTTCCATCTTCGTAACATTGCAAAAAATCTGAAAATTATGCAGAAAGGCTAATCTATGCTTTTGTCAGTTCTAGATAAGACTTCTGCAATGCTCTACTTTCCTGGCTACCCGGATAAAGCACTGAATAAACTTCAGTTTGTGCTAAACATGGCTGCCAGACTCCTGACTAGAACCAAAAGATATTACTCCAGTGCTAGTCTCTATATTGACTTCCTGATAAGGCTAGGGCTGATTTCAAGGTTTTACTGCTAACCTACAAAGCATTACATGGGCTTACTCCTACCTATCTCTCCGATTTGGTCCTGCCATACATACCTACACATACGCTACGGTCACAGGATGCAGGACTCCTTATTGTCGCTAGAATTTCTAAGCAAACAGCTGGAGGCAGTGCTTTCTCCTATAGAGCTCCAGTCTCCAGTATCTATGCTGCAATAGCCTATGTGTCGGGGGGTTAGGGTCAGTCTGTTATATCTGGTGTAATTCTCGTCTTTTATCTGGTGTCCTGTGTAAATTGAAGTATGCTCCCTCTAATTCTCTCTCTCTCCCCCTCCCCTCCCGGAGGACCTGAGCCGTAAGATCATGCCTCAGGAATACCTGGCCTGAATACCTCCACCTGGTCATGCTGCTGCTCCAGTTGGTCATGGACTTGCTGTTTTTGACTCTCTCTCTCTCTCTACCTCTCTCTCTACCTCTCTCTCTACCTCTCTCTCTACCTCTACCTCTCTCTACCTCTCTCTCTACCTCTCTACCTCTCTCTCTCGACCTCTCTCTCTCGACCTCTCCCTCTCGACCTCTCCCTCTCGACCTCTCCCTCTCGACCTCTCCCTCTCGACCTCTCCCTCTCGACCTCTGAATGCTCGGTTATGAAAAGCCAACCGACATCTATTTCTGAGGTACTGACCTGTTGCACCCTCTACAACTACTGTTATTATTATTTGACCCTGATGGTCATCTATGAACATTTGAACATATTGAAAAGCAATCTGGCCTTAATAGCCATGTACTCTTATAATCTCCACCCAGCACAGCCAGAAGAGGATTGGCCACCCCTCAGAGCCTGGTTCCTCTCTAGGTTTCTTCCTAGGTTCTTGCCTTTCTAGGGATTGTTTCCTAGCCACCATGCTTGTACATATGTATGGCTGTTTGTACATATGTATGGCTCTTTGAGGTTTTAGGCTGGGTTTCTGTATAGCACGTTGTGACATCTGCTTACGTAAAAAGGTCTTTATAAATACATTTGAATGATTGATTGATGTGTGTGTGTCTGTGTATGTGTGCATATGTGTATTAATGTGAGAGAATGTGTTAGGGGTTAATGACTGCCTGCTCTCTTCTGGTTGGAGATGAGCTGTATGTCAGGAAAAGCTGTCATCTTATTAACCGTGTGTGTGTGTGTGTGTGTGTGTGTGTGTGTGTGTGTGTGTGTGTGTGTGTGTGTGTGTGTGTGTGTGTGTGTGTGTGTGTGTGTGTGTGTGTGTGTGTGTGTGTGTGTGTGTGTGTGGAACAGTGTTAGTACTGAATGTACCAACCACTTCACAATCACTTACTGTCCGCCTGGCAAACGCTACTAATTACACTGCAATTACCCAACATCCATTTCCATCACTTTCCCTTACACACACACACACACACACACACACACACACACACACACACACACACACACACACACACACACACACACACACACACACACACACACACACACACACACACACACACACGAAACACCCTGAAGACCTTCAGTGAAAATAACTTGGAGTATTTAGGACCTATTAGAAGTGGTCTGGACTTCACAGCCAGGTAAAGCTGACACAGTCAGTGAGAAGCAGGACAGGTTATAGGCCCACAGACAATACGCTAATACAGGTATACACTGAGGTATACTAGCTAGCTGATAAAGAGAAGAGGAATACAGATATGGTATACAGCTGAATTTGTTCACTCATTGCTAATATAATGAAGATGTTAATGAAGAGACAAATAAGGTTTGTGTCACTATGATGCATCATGCCTAGCAACATTTGGAAATAGTCAAGGGGTGTGAATAGTTTCTGAAGGCACTGTAATTCCATGGAAGCCATGATTGTGTCCCCAGTGCAGTATTGACTAATAGTATTAACCCGGAGCTTCCATTGTTTACCGACTCCAGTACGCACGCACAAAATGAAGAACAATGGGATAGGTGGGATGATTACTTTCTGTTTTACAGGTTTACACCCCTTACATCGCCCCAGGTGCTTTAGATAAATTAATAATATAATAGACTAGTTGCTGTTCTGCTTCATAATGCTTCTTACTGGTTTAAATTGTTGTGCATTTCACTGTAAGTTGTATTCGGCGCACGTGACAAATAAACTTTGATTTGATTTGTTAATCAGTCAGCCAGTTGGGTCTCTCTGTGGGTGACGCAGACAGATACAGTAAGCTTAGAGATGTCCATCCATCCCTAGAAAGAGTGGGGCTGAGGGATAGAGTGAAAGTTGGAAAAGAGAGAGAGAAGGGTGAGAGAGAAAATTATAAAAAAGGGAAAGAGTTGAGTTGAGACAGTCAGTCTTCATCTGCAACCTCCAATTCCTGGGATCGACTGAGACAGAGACACAGGCGCATGCCAAAACACACACACACACACACACACACACACACACACACACACACACACACACACACACACACACACACACACACACACACACACACACACACACACACACACACACACACACACACACACACACACACAGAGTACCTGGAGGACAACTCACACAGGAGCATATGCACGCTCACTGTTAAAAACCCCCACAGAAGAGACACGCTCCCATCAGTCCTGTGTCATGCCAACAGTAAAGCATCCTGAGACCATTCATGTGTGGGAGTGGGCTCAATCACCATTTTGCCTAAGAACACAGCCATGAATAAAGACTGAATAATTTTCACAAAGTTTGCTGCTTCAGTGTCTTTAGATATTTTTGTCAGATGTTACTATGGAATACTGAAGCATTTCATATTTTGCATTTTATTAACAATTACATGAAGTTGATGCAAAGAGTCAATATTGTCAACTGATCACTCCCCGCACCTGCACGCCTGTCCAGCATCACTACTCTGGACGGTTCTGACTTAGAATATGTGGACAACTACAAATACCTAGGTGTCTGGTTAGACTGTAAACTCTCCTTCCAGACACTCATTACGCATCTCCAATCCAAAATTAAATCTAGAATCGACTTCCTATTTCGCAACAAAGCATCCTTCACTCATGCTGCCAAACATAACCTCGTAAAACTGACCATCCTAACGATCATCGACTTTGGTGATGTCATCTATAAAATATCCTCCAACACTCTACTCAACAAATTGGATGCAGTTTATCACAGTGCATCTGTTTTGTTAGCAAAGCCCCATATATTACCCACCACAGCGACCTGTATGCTCTCGTTGGCTGGCCATCGCTTCATACTCGTCGCCAAACCCACTGGCTCTGGGTCATCAACAAGCTTCTGCTAGTAATGCCCCGCCTTATCTCAGTTCACTGGTCACCATAGCAGCACCCACCTATAGCATGCGCTCCAGCAGGTATATCTCACTAGTCACCCCCAAAGCCAATTCCTCCTTTGGCTGCCTTTCCTTCCAGTTCTCTGCTGCCAATGACTGGAACGAACTGCAAAAAATCATTGAAGCTGGAGTCTTATATCTCCCTCACTAGCTTTAAGCATCAGTTGTCAGAGCAGCTCACAGATCACTGCACCTGTACATAGCCCATCTGTAAACAGCCCATCCAACTACCTCATCCCCATACTGTATTTATTTATTTATCTTGCTCATTTGCACACAAGTATCTCTACTTGCACATTAATCTTCTGCACATATACCATTCCAGTGTCTATTTGCTATACTGTCATTACTTAGCCACCATGGCCTATTTATTGCCTTACCTCCCTTATCTTACCTCATTTGCACACACTGTATATAGAGTTTTCTTTTTTCTACTGTATTATTGACTGTATGTTTTTTGATTCCATGTGTAACTCTGTGTTGTATGTGTCGCACTGCTTTGCTTTATCTTGGCCAGGTCACAGTTGTAAATGAGAACTTGTTCTCCACTGGCCTACCTGGTTAAATAAAAATGTAGATTTGCATTGTTCATCCACCTCTGGCCTGCTCGCAATTAACTTTCCCTACCACTGATGACAGCCCAGTTCCATAATCAGCCCAGTCAAAACTGTTCGCTGCACTGGCCCCCCAATGGTGGAACAAACTCCCCACGACGCCAGGACAGCGGTGGTTAGGTCAATCACCACCTTCCGGAGACACCTGAAACCCCACCTCTTCAAGGAATACCTAGGATAGGATAAAGTAATCCTTCTCACCCCCCCCTTAAATGATTTAGATGCACTATTGTAAAGTGGCTGTTCCACTGGATGTCAGAAGGTGAATTCACCAATTTGTAAGTCGCTCTGGATTAGAGCGTCTGCTAAATGACTTAAATGTAATGTAAATGTTAACCCTTCTTTTTCAAGACCTCTGCAATCTGCCCTGGCATGCTGTCAATTAACTTCTGGGCCACATCCTGACTGATGACAGCCCATTCTTGCATAATCAATGCTTGGAGTTTGTCAAATCAAATTAAATGTATTTATATAGCCCTTCGTACATCAGCTGGTATCTCAAAGTGCTGTACAGAAACCCAGCCTAAAACCCCAAACAGCAAGCAATGCAGGTGTACAAGCACGGTGGTTAGGAAAAACTCCCTAGAAAGGCCAAAACCTAGGAAGAAACCTAGAGAGGAACCAGGCTATGTGGGGTGGCCAGTCCTCTTCTGGCTGTGCCGGGTAGAGATTATAACAGAACATGGCCAAGATGTTCAAATGTTCATAAATGACCAGCATGGTCGAATAATAATAAGGCAGAACAGTTGAAACTGGAGCAGCAGCACGGCCAGGTGGACTGGGGACAGCAAGGAGTCATCATGTCAGGTAGTCCTGGGGCATGGTCCTAGGGCTCAGGTCCTCCGAGAGAGAGAAAGAAAGAGAATTAGAGAGAGCATATGTGGGGTGGCCAGTCCTCTTCCTGCTGTGCCGGGTGGAGATTATAACAGAACATGGCCAAGATGTTCAAATGTTCATAAATGACCAGCATGGTCGAATAATAATTAGGTAGAACAGTTGAAACTGGATTTGATTTTTGATTTGATTTGTAGTTTGTCAGAATTTGTGGGTTTTTGTTTGTCCACCCGCTTCTTGAGGATTGACCACAAATTCTCAATGGGATTAAGGTCTGGGGAGTGTCCTGGCCATGGACTCAAAATATCAATGTTTTGTTCCCCGAGCCACTTAGTTATCATTTTTGCCTTATGGCAAGGTGCACCATCATGCTGGAAAAGGCATTGTTCGTCACCAAACTGTTCCTGGATGGTTGGGAGAAGTTGCTCTCGGAGGATGTGTTGGTACCATTCTTTATTAATGGCTGTGTTCTTAGGCAAAATTGTGAGTGAGCCCTACACATGAATGGTCTGAGAAGCAACCCCACACATGAATGGTCTCAGGATGCTTTACTGTTGGCATGACACAGGACTGATGGTAGCGCTCACCTTGTCTTCTCCGGACAAGATTTTTCCAGGTGCCACAAACAATTGGAAAAGAGATTCAACAGAGAAAATGACTTTACCTCAGCAGTCCTATCCCTGTACCTTTTGCAGAATATCAGTCTGTCCCTGATGTTTTTCCTGGAGAGAAGTGGCTTCTTTGCTGCCCTTCTTGACACCAGGCCATCCTCCAAAAGTCTTTGCCTCACTGTGCCTGTAGATGCACTCACAGCTGCCTGCTGCCATTCCTGAGCAAGCTCTGTACTGGTGGGGCCCCATTCCCGCAGCTGAATCAACTTTAGGAGACAGTCCTGGCACTTGCTGGACTTTCTTGGGTGCCCTGAAGCCTTCTTCACAACAATTGAACCGCTTTACTTGAAGTTCTTGATGATCCGATAAATGGTTGATTTAGGTGCAATCTTACTGGCAGCAATGTCCTTGCCTGTGAAGCCCTTTTTGTGCAAAGCAATGATGGTGGCACGTGTTTCCTTGCAGGTAACCATGACTGACAGAGGAAGAACAACCACTCCACTCTCCTTTTGAAGCTTCCAGTCTGTTATTCGAACTCAATCAGCATGACAGAGTGATCTCCAGCCTTGTCCTCTTCATTTTCATTCTCTTCATATTGTAGCTGGAAACAGCAGATTTTTTTATGGAATATCTACATAGGCGTGCAGAGGCCCATTATCAGCAACCATCACTCCTGTGTTCCAATGGCACGTTGTGTTAGCTCATCCATGTTTATCATTTTAAAAGGCTAGTCATTAGACAACCCTTTTGCAATTATGTTAGCACAGCTGAAAACTATTGTTATAAATAAAGAAGCAATAAAACTGCCTTCTTTAGACTATTTGAGTATCTGGAGTATCAGCATTTGTAGGTTCAATTACAGGCTCAAAATGGCCAGAAACAAAGAACTTTCTTCTGAAACTCGTCAGTCTATTCTTGTTCTGAGAAATGAAGGCTATTCCATGCGAGAAATTGCCAGAAAACCCCCCGCCCCAGCACCACCTCCAGGGCTCTGTCTCTAACCCATAGACTCCCTCTAGTATCCTCTTCAAGGTCTCACAGTCTTCAACTGGTTGGGATCCTCATTTATTTATGTCCATCATTAATATTTAGCAAGACCACTGCACTATGTATAAAGCTGCCCTTCGTACATACAAATGCCTTAATACAAAGATACCCTTGCTCTCTGTGCTGTGTCCTAGAGGTGTATGGAAAGGAGGAAAGAGACAGGGAGAGGGAAAGAGAAAATAATTTTAGAAGATTTTATTTAACTAGGCATGTCAGTTAAGAAGATATATTTATTTCTTGATGACATATCCCAGACGACGCTGGGCCAATTGTGCGCCGCCCTATGGGACTCCCAATCACAGCCGAATGTGATGCAGCCTCAAACCAGTTACTGCACTGGCTCCTGCACTGAGATGCAGTACATTAGACCACTGCGCCACTCAAGAGAATAGAGGGCTAGACAGCAGGTGAATGAGTAACAGTATACATTCTGTATCGGCCTCTCAACAACCCTTACAAAGAGCTGAAAGACTGGTTGAAGGTCTATTTTTGTTTTTTAATTTTTTTATATTTAAATCATACAATATACTTGCAGTGAATCCGCTCAACAACTACATCACATTAGTCTTCTAAACGTCTTCCAAACGGGGACCTGAACCAGGGATCCATCAGCCACCGGCCCAAGCTCCCAACCGCCAGGCCACCAATCCTCCAAGTTCACAGTTCCCTAAAAGACCACAGTTCCCCAAGAGCTGGCCCTCAACCATCCAAGATCCCCCCCCCATAGTTTCCCAAGAGCTGCCCCTCAACCATCCATTCTGTATCCTCACAACAAAATCTGCAGAGCTTCGATGATTGTATGCCCCAAGTAGTCAACATTTTGTTGGTGGCAAGATTTCTATATAATAATTTTAGCTGAAAAGTCTTGATTCTTGCATATTTTTATATATCAACTCATACACACTGTACCACGGAATCGGAACATCAAAAATCTCTTCCCAACTATTTTGCAATCTGTATGGCACAGCTGTCAACATCCTGGTCCTCAAATGAAACTGGTATACTTTCCTATTTATGCTATTTTTTATTCCTCTGCCAGTTTTGATCCTTTATATTGGACAGACAGACCAGTTCCCTACCTCCTCCCACTGCCACCTGCAATTTTTGGGGTAATGCTGTAATTAATTAGTTGTAATTTTTGGATTGAGCAGACCTTCCCATACAATTATGATAACTCCATGAAATGCATAACTCTATCATTCCAATTTACAATATCATTTAAAAACAAAATACCCTTTTCCATAAATACAGGTATTTTATAAACCAGCACATTTGAGTTCAGCCATAATATATGTTGTATTATTTGATCTATCTTTTGAAATTGTAGCCAGCTCTGCAGTGCTTGTTTAAAATAGAGAGATACTTTGAAAAAAGTATAATATTCAATTATTTGAAAATGAGACATTGCAATCTGCAATAAATGCCATTTTTAAACAATGGATGAGCTTTTATTAGTAATCTACTTGAGAATCATTTAGAGTTGAACTAAAACATTTGAATAAGTGAAGCTTTTTGAGAGAGGTTATGTCACGTTCTGACCTTAGTTTTGTCTTTTGTTTTAGTATGGTCAGGGCGTGAGTTGGGTGGGTTGTCTATGTTAGTTTTTCTATGATTTTCTATTTCTGTGTTTGGCCTGGTATGGTTCTCAATCAGAGGCAGCTGTCAATCGTTGTCCCTGATTGAGAACCATATTTAGGTAGCCTGTTTTCGATTGTGTTTTGTGGGTGGTTGTTTTCAGTCTTTGTGTGTCTACACCAGACAGAACTGTTCCGGTTGTTTCTTTGTTGTTTTGTTATTCAGTGTTCAGTTTTCATTAAATAAGATGAACACTTACCACGCTGCGCTTTGGTCCTCACCTTCTTCCCACGACAGCCGTTACAGAACCACCAAGCAGCGTGGTAACGGGCAGCAGCAGCTGCAGCAGCGAGATCTGGACTATGTTACAACATGGGACAAAATGGAGAGGTGGTCGGTTGACCCAGGGAGAGTGCTGGAGCCCACCTGGGATTCTCTGGAACAATGTGAGGAGTGATACCGGCGAATGGAGTTGGCACGGCGATCAAGGAGGCCCGAGAGGCAGCCTCAAAAATGTATTGGGAGGAGGCACACCGGGAGTGTGGCGAAGTCAGGTAGGAGACCTGCGCCAACTCCCCGTGCTTACCGTGAGGAGAGAGGGACCGTGCAGGCACCGTGTTATGCCGTGAGGTGCACAGTGTCCCCGGTGCGTGTGCATAGCCCGGTGAGGTACATTGCAGCTCCTCGTATCGGCCGGGCTAGAGTGGGTATCGAGCCAGGTGCCATGAAGCCGGCTCAGCGCATCTGGTCTCCAATGCGTCTCCTCAGGCCGGTGTACATGGCACCAGCCCTACGCATGGTGTTCCTGGTTTGCCAGCACAAGTGGTGAAGTGGAATAGCCCGCACTGGCCTGGCTACGGGGAACATTCAGCCAGGTAGGGTTGGGCAGGCTCGGTGCTTGAGACCTCCAGTGCGCCTCCACATTCCGGTCTATCCGGTGCCGCCTCCACGCACCAGCCATCTGGTGGCAGCCCCCCGCACCAGGCTGTCTCTCCGTCTCCTCACTACAGGTGCTCCCGCCTGCCCAGCGCCACCAGAGTCTTTCTCCTGCCCAGTGCCGCCAGAGTCTCCCGTCTGTCCCGAGCCACCAGAGTCTCCCGTCTGTCCCGAGCCGCCAGAGTCTCCCGTCTGTCCCGAGCCGCCAGAGTCTCCCGTCTGTCCCGAGCCGCCAGAGTCTCCCGTCTGTCCCCGAGCCGCCAGAGTCTTTTATAACCCATAAAATGCGTGTTCTACCTATTTCCACCCAGCGCTACAACAAGCAGTGTAGCAGTAATGAATGAGTAGGAAAGTGTATCGAAAGGCTGGCATTGTTGTTATTATTAGCGGCTTGGGTCTTTTTTAATATCAAGGAATATTTCACTTTTTCTGTTCAAAGGAGTAACAACATGAATTTGTGCATGAGGCAGAAGTAAAGCGGTGCGACTCAAGTTTTGCCATCAACTGGAAGACGGTGTCCCTTTTTGGTCAGTGTCAGTAGAGGAAAAGGAGAGCGGAGGGATGTTGAGAGACAGACCCTCGGTCTGCTGCTCTCTCCCTAGGCTGAGACTGACCATCAGATGCAGGCACCATCGGCCCAGTAAAATAAAAAGCAAATTATTTAAATGCATGCTCACTCAGCTGTGCCTAACAAGTAATACCAAAAAATGGATCTATTACTGGTGTGATCATTGTAGCCTACCTTAAATGTTTAAATATATATATATTTTTAAATGTCCCGAACAACAATGCATTGGCAGGTAAATGTTAATAAAAAAATCAGAGCGGTAGATCTCGGCATGCAATTTGACTGCGAAAGTGATCTTGACTCAGAAAAGGTTGGTAACCACTGTTCTAGACTATCATTTTACAGATGTATGTTGAAAACGTTTTTGGGAGATGCGATGGATCATTGGGGATCATTCAAAATTCTCTTTCTTTTGTTGTTCAGTGAAATCATCCCATGTGAAGAGTCAACTAATTTAATTAAAGTTAAATTTGTAACTAAATTGTTTGTTTTTTATCCGATTGGAAGGATTTAATCACTAGGCAATTATGCCTACTTATGATAAGGTAAAAGGTTTATGTTTATGTCTCCATATGATATGGTAAATATATCCAATGCAAAAAACATCTACATTTAAATGGTATTAATATTCATTTGCATATACTTCCGTTAATTCCCATATATTCCCATTAATTCCCACGGAAAGTTTCCACCTCTGAATATTCCCCAAAATGCGCAACCCTATTCATTATATAGATATCTTTATCTTGTCTGGTTTAGCGTCCCAGATAAAGCAAAACCTTTTTTTGCTCATATGACTTGAAAATGCATTATCAGGAGTAGGCAGCGCCGTAAGTAAGTGAGTAAACTGAGATATGACTAAGGAGTTAATCTGGGCAATTTGTCCATAAATAGACAGGTATTTACCTCTCCTTGGTTGCAGGATCTTGTCTATTTTCATTTGAAATTCATTGTGGAGAGCTCATTTATATCTTTTGTGATAATGAAGAATACCAACCATGTCTACTTAAATGTCAGCCCATTTTATAAGTAAACTGCAGGGTAATGTATCTATTGTTGAAATAGTCCCAAAATGTTTTCCATGTCAGCAATCAAGTTTTCAAGATACATTGCATTCGGAAAGTATTCAGACCCGTTGACTTTTTCCACATTTTGTTACGTTACAACCTTATTCTAAAATGGATTAAATAAATAAAAAAATCTCAATCTACACACAATAGCCCACAATGACAAAGCGAAAACAGGTTTTAAGAAATTGTTGCACATTTATATATATATAAAAACTGAAATACCTTATTTACATAAGTATTCAGACCCTTTGCTATGAGATTAGAAATTGAGCTCAGGTGCATCCTTTTTCCATGGATCATCCTTGAGCTGTTTGTACAACTTGATTGGTATTGGTATTTTGGTATTTTATTAGGATCCCTATTAGCTGTTGCAAAAGCAGCAGCTACTCTTCCTGGGGTCCATACAAACATGAAATATAATACAGAATAGCCTAGATATCAATGCATACACACAAACAATCTAAGTCATAGGAGAGTTTTACCGTGAGGGGTTGCTTTATCTGTTTTTGAAACCAGGTTTGCTTTTTATTTTAGCAATATGAGATGGAAGGAAGTTTCATGCAATAAGGGCTCTATATAATACTGTACGCTTTCTTTAAGTTGTTCTGGATTTGGGGACTGTGAAAAGACCCCTGGTGGCATGTCTGGTGGGATAAGTGTGTGTGTGCCAGAGCTGTGTGTAAGTTGACCATGCAAACAATTTGGGATTTTCAACACATTAACTTCTTTTTGATAGGTGGGGCGCTAAGCGTCACCTCGACAACATCCTGTGAAATTGCAAAGCGTGAAATTCAAAATACAAAAATCGTAATATTAAACATTCATGAACATACAAGTGTCTTACATAGTTTAAAAGCTTAACTTCTTGTTAATCCAACCCGCGTTGTCAGAGTTCAAAAAGGCTTTACGGCAAAAGCATACCATGCGATTCACTGAGGACAGTGCCTCACACACAAAAGCATTAAAAACATTTTCCAAACCAGCAGAGGTGTCACAAAAGTCAGAAATTGTGATAAAATAAACCACTTTGCAATCCCAAGGGTCTCAGCTACACAACAAATTGTCATTTTGTAAGATAAAGTCCTTCTTTATATCCCCAAAAAGTCAGTTTAGTTGGCGCGTTTGATTCAGTAATCCACCCGTTCCACTCGTTCAATGGGCATAAAAAGGAATCCC
This sequence comes from Oncorhynchus masou masou, assembly GCF_036934945.1. NCBI lineage: Eukaryota > Metazoa > Chordata > Actinopteri > Salmoniformes > Salmonidae > Oncorhynchus > Oncorhynchus masou. The sequence goes on along the minus strand of NC_088236.1, from coordinate 24,725,984 downwards.
AAAAGTTACCAATAAACTTTGTCCAAACAAGTCAAACAACGTTTCTCATCAATCCTCAGGTACCCTAATATGTAAATAAACCATACAATTTAAGACGGAATGCAGTATGTTCAATATCGGAGATAAATAACAAAGTGCACATCCTCATTCACGCGTGCCACAAGACTACAGTCCAAAATGAAAGCAACCTTGAAAAACTACAATTACCAAGTCATTTTTCAAAAAACAAGCCTGCAACCCTTTCTAAAGACTTGACATCTAGTGGAAGCCATAGGAACTGCAATCTGGGAGGCAATCCTTTGAATCTCCAATAAACAAGGATTTGAATGGGCTGTGACCTCAAAAAAGGTTTACCATTTCTGTTATACTAACAGACATTATTTTAACAGTTTTAGAAACTTCAGAGTGTTTTCTATCCAATACTACCGATTATATGCATATCCTAGCTTCTGGGCCTGAGTAACAGGCAGTTTACTTTGGGCACATCATTCATCTGAATTTCTGAATACTGCCCCCTATCCCTAATGTTTCTTCAAAAAATAAGAAGTGATGCAGTCAGACTCTCCTCAATTCTTAGCCAAATGAGACTGGCATGCACAGTATTTATATCAGCCTTCTGATTACAGTTAAGAGCAAAATGTGCCACTCTGTTTTGGGCCAGCTGCAGCTTAATTAGGTCTTCCCTTGCTGCACTGGACCACATGACTGGACAATAATGAAGATTAGACAAAACTAGAGCCTGCAGAACTAGATTTTTGGAGTGTGGCGTCAAAAAAAGCAGAGCATCTCTTTATTATGGCCAGACCTCTCCCCATCTTTACAACCATTGATTCTATATGTTTATACCATGCCAATTTACAATCTAAAGTAACGGCAAGTAATTTAGTCTCCTCAACTTGTTCAACAGCCACACCATTCATTTCCAGATTCAACTGAGGTCTAGAAATGAAGGAATGATTTGTACCAAATACAATGCTCTTAGTTTTAGAGATGTTCAGGACCAGTTTATTATTGGCCATCCATTCCAAAACAGACTGCAATTGTTTGTTAAGGGTTTCAGTGACTTCAATATCTGTGGTTGCTGATGGGTATATGGTTGAATCATCAGCATACATGGACACACATGCTTTGTTTAATGCCAGTGGCAGGTCATTGGTAAAAATAGAAACGAGTAGAGGGCCTAGAGAGCTGCCCTGCGGTACACCACACATTCCGTTTTTTATATTAGAGAAGTTTCCATTAAAGAAAACCCTTTGAGTTCTATTAGATAAATAGCTCCGAATCCACTATATGGCAGAGGTTGAAAAGCCATAAGACATATGTTTTTTTCAACAAGAGGTTATGGTCAATAATATCAAAGGCTGCACTGAAATCTAAAAGTACAGCTCCCACAATCTTCTTATTAACAGTTTATTTCAACCAATCATCAGTAATTTGTGCCAGTGCAGTACATGTTGAGCGACCTTCTCTGTTGTTAATTTGTTTACAGAGAAATAGCATTATATTTGGTCAAAGACCATTTTTTCCAACAGTTTTGCTAAGAGCTGGCCGCAAGCTTATAGGTCTGCTGTTATAGGTCTGCTGTTAAGGCCGCTTTACCACTCTTGGGTAGCGGAATTAATTTGGCTTCCATCCAGGCCTGAGGACATCTTGGCTCAGATGAAAAATATGACATAAAGAAGTGGCTATAGAGTCAGCTACCATTCTCAATAGCTTTCCATCTAAGTTGGCAATGCCAGGAGGTTTGTCATTATTGATCGATAACAATAATTTTTCCACCTCTCCAATACTAACTTTACAAAATTCAAACTCGCAATGCTTTTCTTTCATTATTTGTTTTTTATTAATGCATGAATAAAATCGCTGACTGTTAGTTGTTCAAAATTCAAAAGGCACTCGCACATCTGAGCAATCTCTTTTGGAGGTGCATGGCAACAGTTTAACAAGATGAAGGAAAAGGGAAACCGCACACTGCTCTTGATAGTATCACCGATCTTTAATAAGCTTACGTATCGACCTCACAGCCTTCGTCAGAGCTTTTGTGATTTAAAAAAAATGTTCACCTTTATGTAGACCTAGCCCCTCTCGAATAAAGTGTGTAAAGAAGATGTTTTAAACACATCTGTAAAACCACAATGAGGACATATCAAGTTCATTCATCATTGGGTACATCTTACAAAAAACATCAGAGTAATCTAAAATAGGGACCAAATTCATGTTTAAATTCACAACATAACATAACTGACTGTTAGTTGTTGACATTTTCTGCCTAAGTTTGCCAACTTAAAAAATATATACAGCGGGGAGAAGTATTTGATACACTGCCGATTCTGCAGGTTTTCCTACTTACAAAGCATGTAGAGTTCTGTAATTTTTATCATAGGTGCACTTCAATTGTGAGAGATGGAATCTAAAACAAAAATCCAGAAAATCACATTGTATGATTTTTAAGTAATTCATTTGCATTTTATTGCATGACATAAGTATTTGCTTGCAATTACAGAGATCATATGTTTCCTGTAGTTATTGACCAGTTTTGCACACACTGCACCAGGGATTTTGGCCCACTCCTCCATACAGATCCCTTAGGTTTCAGGGCTGTCGCTGGGCAATACAGTTGAAGTCAGAAGTCAGAAGTTTACATACATACCTTAGCCAAATACATTTAAACTCAGTTTTTAACAATTCCTGACATTTAATCCTAGCAAAAATTCCCTGTCTTAGGTTAGTTAGTATCACCACTTTATTTTAAGAATGTGAAATGTCAGAGAGAGAGAGAATGACTTATTTCAGCTTTTATTTATTTCACCACATTCCCAGTGGGTCAGAAGTTTACATACACTCACGTAGCATTGCCTTTAAGTTGCTTAACTTGGGTCAAACATTGTGTAACCTTCCACAAGCTTCCCACAATAAGTTGGGTGAATTTTGGCCCATTCCTCCTGACAGAGCTGGTGTAACCGAGTCAGGTCTGTAGGCCTCCTTGCTCGCACACGCTTTTCTAGTTCTGCCCACAAATTTTCTATAGGATTGAGGTCAGGGCTTTGTGATGGCCACTCCAATAACTTGACTTTGTTGTCCGTAAGCCATTTTGCCACAACTTTGGAAGTATGCTTGGGGTTATTGTCCATTTGGAAGACCCATTTGCGACCAAGCTTTAACTTCCTGACTGATGTCTTGAGATGTTGCTTCAATATATCCACATAATTTTCCTGCCACATGATTACATCTATTTTGTGTAGCGCACAAGTCCCTCCTGCAGTATAGCACCCACACAACATGATGCTCCCACCCCCGTGCTTCACTTTTGGGATGTTGTTCTTTGGCTTGCAAGCCTCCCCTTTTTCCTCCAATCATAATGATGGTCATTATGGCCGAACAGTTCTATTTTTGTTTAATCAGACCAGAGGACATTTCTCCAAAAACGTATGATCTTTGTTCCCATGTGCAGTTGCAAACCATAGTCTGGCTTTTTTTATGGCGTTTTTGGAGCAGTGGCTTCTTCCTTGCTGAGCGGCCTTTCCTTTATCGACATAACCTGACTCTGTGGATATAGATATTGTTGTCCCTGGTTCCTCCAGCATTTTCACAAGTTCCTTTCTCTAGGAGACAGAAAGTGTCTCCTTCCTGAGTGGTATGACGGCTGCGTGGTCCCATGGTGTTTATACTTGCATACCATTGTTTGTTCAGATGAACGTGGTATCTTCAGGCATTTGGAAAATGCTCCCAAGGATGAACCAGACTTGTGGAGGACCACAATTTTTCTTCTGAGATCTTGGCTGATTTCTTTTGATTTTCCCATGATTTCAAGCAAAGAGGCACTGAGTTTGAAGGTAGGCCTTGAAATACATCCACAGGTACACCTCCAATTGACTCAAATTATGTCAGTTAGCCTATCAGAAGCTTCTAAAGCCATGACATCATTTTGGGGAATTTTCCAAGCTGTATAAAGGCACAGTCAACTAAGTGTGTGTAAACTTCTGACTCACTGGAATTGTGATACAGTGAAATAAGTTAAATAATTTGTCTATAAACAATTGTTGGAAAAATGACTTGTCTCATGCACAAAGTAGATGTCCTAAACGACTTGCCAAAACTATAGTTTGTTAACAAGAAATTTGTGGGTGGTTGAATAACAAGTTTTAATGACTCCAACCTAAGTGTATGTAAACTTCCGACTTCAACTGTATATATATTGAAATCTTGATCGCTGATATGCAAAAAGAAAATGGTACTATATCAACAATTGACTAATGGAACAAATACCAAAATATACCGTTGTTGGGTGGTGTTTTCCTTTAACAATAACAAATCAACATGTACTAGTGTGCTAGCTGCTCCAGCAATTTACCCAGCACCAGTGAAACAGAAAGAACAGCTCTCTGGGCACTCAAACACAAACACACACACAAAAGGGATACACACACAAAAGAGACACACACACAGCTGTAATAGAATGGGAATTAGAGTGCTTCTTTTTCTCTAGTTGCAGCTGTAGAATTAAAAGGAGTGAAGGGACACAGTCCCTAAAATCAAAACATTTCACAGCTCACAGCCCGTATGTATGGCATTACACCAGCATTTGCACGGAATTGACCAGCATCAATTAATCAAGCGTACTGAATCAAACACAAAATATGCATTGTTCAGTTAGCTGTGATTGTGTGGCTTCATGTGGCTGATTGCCAGTGCTGTGAGGTTTGGCTTTGGGGGAGCTGTAGCATGCAGGCAGCCCAGGCTATCTGCACTCCCTTACTGGCTGCTGGCAGAGAGAGGCGTCCCTCAGGGCTTTATCAGTAGGAAACACTCGCTGGAATCAGTCCCAATAACCAATCTATCGCAACCATAAATACACACTCAGCAAGGGTGCAAGCAAACACACCAACATGCACTGGGAATTAGTCCCAATAACCAATGTATCGCAACCATAAATACACACTCAACAAGGGTGCATGCAACGATTAACACACGTGTTAATCGTTGCAACGATTAACACACGTGTGCAGATGGGGTGCATGCAAACATACCAACATTTACTGAGAATCAGTCCCAATAACTAATCTATCACAATGATTAACACATACACACAGGCGTTAAGCGCATGGACGTGCACACTAACTCATAAGCATGGTGATGCAGGATCACACACATACAGGAAATCAGTCCCAATCTATTGGAATGATTAATTGACACTTTGTACAATCTCACACAAACAATGACTCAGGATATTGCAAGGATTAGTCTAGCTCAACACACCAGTTAATCAGCCAGCAGTACTTACATTGCATTACATTTCAGTAACTTAACAGACAATCTTATCCAGTTTGACTTACAGTCTGTGCATTCAACTGAATTTAATAGTTTCTGTACTCTTCCCTGCAGAAACTTCACTTAGACGAGAGGACAGAGAGAAAGGATCGCTATTCGGGTTGTGAAGTTATTTGTTAAACTGCACCTGATTTAATGTCTGCTTCAAACATTCACACATCAAAACACACATCAAAAACACATCAAAACATACAAAGCATCGTTGATCGTTCTAGTCTTACACCAGTCTGTCTCTCTCTTCTTCTCCTCTTATCATCTTTCTTTAGATATAAGGCTAAATCAGCATCTTGCTTTGACATTGTGGAAAGAGATGTCTTGAGAGAGAGCGAAAGAGAGAGAGAGAGCGAGAGCGAAAGAACAGTAGTCTCCGTAGAGATGAAAGTTAACATTCAAATTCAAGGTAAACTTTTTGTTGTTTTGACAGTATTATACAATAAAACTAGTAAATTGCCTTGATTCAGGCAATGCACTTTCAGCGATTTAAGGCGTAAATAGTACATTATACAGTAAATTCCGAAGACACTTTTGTGTTACAGTACATTACTGTAACCGAATAGCATTGTGGGATCGACAACTGGCAAACGACTGGCAAATGATTCTGAGAGACATCAAGGTCTGAGGTGAACCAACCAAACAAGGTCTGTACAACATTTATGTGAATTACACAGAATATTTGATTTATTTTACCTTTATCTAACTAGGCAAGTCAGTTAAGAACAAATTCTTATTTAGGCCAAAGCCTAACCTGTACGACGCTTGGCTAATTGTGCGCCGCCCTATGGAACTTCCAATCACGTCCGGTTGTGATACAGCCTGGAATCGTAGCAGGGTATGTAATGACGCCTTTAGCACTAAGATACAGTGCCTTAGACCGCTGCACCACTCGGGAGCCTCATATTACACTAATGAAAAACTGTGATTCATATTGTACATTTGTACATTTTCCATGTCACTGCCAGTTTGGAAACCTTTGTTAAGGTCTCTAGAAGTACAAGTGATCTAAAGTACCAAATGTTGACATTTTACAGTACTTGTACTTTTAACAAAGGCATCCAAATTAGCATTCATTGATATGTAAACACATTACCTAGCAGCCAACCTGCTTGCACCAATGTAATCATTTTAAAATACTGTAAAATACAAACCCCATCTCCCCTTAATGAACTTAGTTAATTCATCAATTTGTTACAATTACCACAATAAGACTACAGTAATGCACTGTACTGTTGTTTTATGGTCACTTGCAGGCAACCAGTTGCTTGTAAGTTAATGTAAAGACAACGGTAAAAAAAATGACAGTAACAGTATTGGATATTGTAAAATATGGTACGGCAACATACTGTACATTATTGTAAAGTAACTTACTGCTGTAAAATGGGTAGGATCAGGGGCAGGGGAAAAAATACATGTCACACGGGATTGCATATAGAAAAGTCTGGGCTTATAAGAACACTTATTTTACTTCACGCATCAACCACTGTTTGAGGAGCATGCAGCTGATATTCTGGCCAAACTCTGTATGCCATGGGCTCTCCAACAATGTTCCTGCAGCTACCCAGTGCTTCATTTGGGAAAGCAAGGGAAATATGTTCGGGAACATCGATAGTAACATGTTTTCACGACAAAACATATTTACTTAGACTGTTTACAGCCCCTATCGCTGCACGCTCGAGAAAGGGATGAATGAGAGAGAGGATGAGATAGAAGTGCACCGTGGTGAGATATTCTGTAGCTAAAGGTAATGTGTCAGCCTATTAATTATGATTTTTTTTACCTATTACTAGGCTATTGAAAATGAAATACAAATTCACTATAATTGTAGGCTAACTCTGTAAGCCGCGCTGCACAATGAACCAACATCATCGCCTAGGCTAGTGGTCTCCAACCGGTCAATCGCAATCGACTGGTTGATCTTCAAGACATTCATAGTCGATCAGCAAACATTTCTGTCGAAAAGCCAACAATAAAAGCTTGCGTTCCCTTTTTGTATTTGTGTTGGCGATAGGTGGACTTGATTCAGAAACCCTGTGCACCGGGTAGGCAAAGTGTTCCCATTTTGAAAAGACTTGTGTATGAATGCCATTCAGAGGGGGTGAATGGACAAGAAAAAATACTTAAGTGCCTTTGAATGGGGAATAGTAGTAGGTGCCAGTTCTTTGTGTCAAGAACTGCAACACAACTGTGGGAAGCATTGGAGTCAACACGGGAATGCTGTGGAATGCTTTCGAAACCTTGTAGAGTCAATGCCCCGATGAATTGAGGCTGTCATGAATGCAAAAGTATGTGTACAACTCAGGATTAGGAAGGTGTTCCTAATGTTTTGTACACTTAGTGTACAGGCGTATGCATAAGCTCTAATATGCATATGGTTGTTCTACATGCAACGTCTTAAATGCTTTGAATTAATCATCACCTTAGAAAGCGCTGTCCATTTAATTTTGTTTGGCTTTGAAACAACTTCCAAAACGGCCATGTTTTCCACTCAATGTCAACCTGTTGTTGAACTTCTTTCTTCAAATTCATCATCGAAGATAGGCCAAAAAAATGTAGCCTAACATTGAGTTTTAAAAGTACAATACTGTTTTGATTATATGTTTGTTGCGATGTATGATTGCATTTGCATTGATGTCAGGGTGGTTAGAGGGACAATAGAGCCCTGAGTACCAGGCCATTAGGACCTGATGACAGTAGCGGTGCGTAGGATAATTGCGTTGTTTGCTCTATAACCTGTTAGTTCATATGCCTTGACACCGTGATATACAGGCCCGAGGCTGAGACAATAAGAAGTCACAGTGGTAGAATAAATTCAATCACACCTTTGTTTCATCACAAAACCAGAGAGCAACATCTGTCCGGTGAATTCCACAAAGCATATTGCATGTAACAAACAGTTACATGACCAACATCATTGTCAATCAAGTTAAAGTTTCCGACATTTTCGGACTACTAAACAACTATTGATTTAGAACACCGGAGAGTTACCACAAGTAGCAAAGAAAACAGGAGCTGCCTCCACGATTGCAGCACCATTTTGACTTCAACATCATCAAATCACCTATGCTTAATCTAATACAGTGACAACTAAAAGATTCCAAAAACAATATAGTCCAATCAACATAATCATGTGGCTGTCGATGGTACTGATTTCTCTATCTCTGTGTGTGCGTGTGCGTGTGCGTGTGCGTGTGTGTGTGTGTGTGTGTGTGTAGAAAAAACATGTTGACTCACCCTACTTGTAGAAATGCCAATGCCATTCTCCTGTCTTTCATGTTGCCAAAATAGTCTATGACCCTGTCATACAGTACACGCTTTTAGTTTTGGATGTCAATGCTATGGGCAGCAACAATATCATGGTCTTTTTGACCAGACAGCAACAGATAGATGGGCTACACATACAGAGACAGAGGGGCGCTGTTTTGCTCGCTCGGGTGCTTTCTCCAGTGAGTTACATTCAACCTTGTGCAAATTGAAGGAAAATTATGAAACACAAAGAGACTTAAGATAAATGGTCTTATTTTGTATTTTTTTCATGCCTTTCATTTCCCATGAATACACACCATTGCCTGATGGTCATTAGCAAGTTGGGTACTACCATCGCATGTCCAGAGTGCGTAAGAGGAGATTACCGTGACTCAACAGTCACGTGGAATTTGACTGCGTTCAAGACTCATGACTGCTGGAGTGGCGGTAATACGGTCACCGCAACAGCCCTTGGTCAACCTAAATCAAATCAAATGTTATTGGTCACACACATGGTTTGCAGATGATAATGCGAGTGTAGCGAAATGCTTGTGCTTATAGTTCCGACAGTGCAGTAATATCTAACAAGTAATTTAACAATTCCACAACAACTACCTAATACACACAAATATAAAGGGATGGAATAAGAATATGTATACATAAATATATAGAAGAGTGATGGCCCGAGCGGCATAGGCAACGATGCAATAGATGGTATAAGATACAGTATATACAGTATATCACAAAAGTGAGTACACCCCTCACATTTTTGTAAATATTTGAATATATCTTTTCATGTGACAACACTGAAGAAATGCCACTTTACTACAATGTAAAGTAGTGAGTGTACAGCTTGTTTAACAGTGTAAATTTGCTGTCCCCTCAAAATAACTCAACACAGCCATTCATGTCTAAACCGCTGGCAACAAAAGTGAGTACACCTCTAAGTGAAAATGTCCAAATTGGGCCCCTCCTGCCTTTTGCACACAATGTATATAGACTCCTTTTTGTATTTTTTTTCTACTGTGTTATTGACATGTTTATTGTTTACTCCATGTGTAACTCTGTGTTGTCTGTTCACACTGCTATGCTTTGTCTTGGCCAGTTGTAGCAATTGTAAATGAGAACTTGTTCTCAACTTGCCTACCTGGTTAAATAAAGGTGAAATAAATAAAACATCTAAATGTAATCCATTTTAAATTCAGGCTGTAACACAACAAAATGTGTAAAAAGTCAAGGGGAGTGAATACTTTCTGAAGACATTTGGAAAGTATTCAGACCCTTTGACTTTTTACACATTTGTTACATTACAGCCATATTCTAAAATTGATTAAATTGTTTTTTTCCCCCCTCATCAATCAACACACAATACCCCATAATGACAAAGCAAAAATATGTTTAAAAAAAAGTATACATACCATTTACTCAGTACTTTGTTGAAGCACCTTTGGCAGGTATTACAGCATCGAGTCTTCGTGGGTATGATGGGTTAAACCTCCCTGATCTTTGTGGTGTTCCTGACCTCTAGGTCCCCCCATCTACCAGTTTCTGGACATCAGCTCCACTCCACTCCCAGCCACAGAGATTGTTTGGCTTGGCAGGTATTGTGTGTCCCCCAAAGGCCACCCTGTGGTCAAATAAAATGGCTAAATGTTTTATAAATGTACCTCGTACACTGACTTCCCTTATGTTAGTTCCCTTCCCTTACGTTAGTTCTCTTATGTTCGTTCCTTTACACTAGTTCCTTTATGTTTGTTCCTTTAAGTTAGTTCCTTTACGTTTGTTCCTTTACGTTAGTTCTCTTATGTTAGTTCCTTTACACTAGTTCCTTTATGTTTGTTCCTTTACGTTAGTTCTCTTATGTTAGTTCCTTTACACTAGTTCCTTTATGTTTGTTCCTTTACGTTTGTTCCTTTACACTAGTTCCTTTACGTTAGTTCTCTTATTTAGTTCCTTTTAGTTCCTTTATGTTTGTTCCTTTTTAGCTCCCTTATGTTAGTTTCCTTTACACTAGTTCTTTATGTTTGTTCCTTTTATGTTGTTAGTTCCTTTTTACGTTAGTTCTCTTATGTTAGTTCCTTTATGTTTGTTTCCCTTATGTTAGTTTTTACTAGTTCCTTTATGTTTGTTCCTTTACGTTAGCTCCTTATGTTAGTTCCTTTACACTAGTTCCTTTATGTTTGTTCCTTACGTTAGCTCCCGTTAGCTTTACGTTAGCTCCCTTATGTTAGTTCCTTTACACTAGTTCCTTTATGTTTGTTCCTTTACGTTAGCTCTCTTATGTTAGTTCCTTTACACTAGTTCCTTTATGTTTGTTCCTTTACGTTAGCTCCCTTATGTTAGTTCCCTTCCCTTACGTTAGTTCTCTTATGTTAGTTCCTTTACACTAGTTCCTTTACGTTTGTTCCTTTACGTTAGCTCCCTTATGTTAGTTCCTTTACACTAGTTCCTTTACGTTTGTTCCTTTACGTTAGCTCCCTTATGTTAGTTCCTTTACACTAGTTCCTTTACGTTAGCTCCCTTTATGTTAGTTCCTTTACACTAGTTATAGTTATGTTCCTTTACACTAGTTCCTTTACGTTTGTTTTGTTAGCTCCTTATGTTAGTTCCGTTAGCGTTTGTTCCCTTATGTTAGTTCCTTTACACTAGTTCCTTTACGTTTGTTCCTTTACGTTAGCTCCCTTATGTTAGTTCCTTTACACTAGTTCCTTTACGTTTGTTCCTTTACGTTAGCTCCTTATGTTAGTTCCTTTATGTTAGTTCCTTATGTTTACACTAGTTCCTTACGTTATAGTTTGTTCCTTTACACTAGTTCCTTTACGTTTGTTCCTTTACGTTAGCTCCCTTATGTTAGTTCCTTTACACTAGTTCCTTTATGTTTGTTCCTTTACGTTAGCTCCCTTATGTTAGTTCCTTTACACTAGTTCCTTTACGTTAGCTCCCTTATGTTAGTTCCTTTACGTTTGTTCCTTTAAGTTAGCTCCCTTATGTTAGTTCCTTTACACTTTACGTTAGCTCCCTTACACTTGTTCCTTTACGTTAGCTCCCTTATGTTAGTTCCTTTACACTAGTTCCTTTACGTTAGCTCCCTTATGTTAGTTCCTTTACGTTTGTTCCTTTAAGTTAGCTCCCTTATGTTAGTTCCTTTACACTAGTTCCTTTACATTAGCTCCCTTACGTTAGTTCCTTTACGTACCTTACAGGTAGACACTTTCACTTCTCATATCCCCCCAAAAATACATAAAAATTTTGTGAAGTTCCCTTTGAAAAAATGTAGTTAATTTAAAACCAAGTCAAAATTTAAGTTAGTTGGGTTAGGGAAATGAACAGATGAATGCTTCATCACATCAATAAAGCTTTGATGTACTAGTGCATGCACTTGAACATCAAGACCACTTCATTTTGCCCAGACATTTGGAATCTTATAAAAAGGAGTTAATCGACACTGATAATCATTTGCCATCTTGATAGATGATGATTTCTTCAAATAACACTCTGCTCTAGTTTTATTTCATTATTCATCATCAGGTAGCCTTGTGGTTAGAGTGTTGGACTTGTAACCGAAAGGTTGCAAGATCAAATCCCTGAGCTGACAAGGTAAAGAAATATGTTGTCCTGAACAAGGCAGTTAGCTCACTGTTCATAGGCTGTCATTGAAAATAATAATTTATTCTTAACTCACTTGCCTGGTAAAATAAATCACTGAGTATAATGTGAACTGGAGTAGGAACCAAAAACTGTCTAGGTGTTACTACACGCAGAATAATTTGGTAATGAAAGCAATGATTGTAATGGCCCACATTAAGTCCTAAGGAACTCTCACTGACCTGTCATCTCTTGATAATAGTGCAATAGTGCAAAAGAGGCTGCAACTTCAATAGGCACTGGTCTTAAAAGGCTTGGTGGAAACGACAGGAAAGAAGCCTAGCAGGGCACATGCTCAAGCTGTCCAATTCTTTAAGATCATTGTAAATTAAACAATGGAGACAAGGAGAGGGAGACACTTAAAGTCTACTGAGATTCACTCCAAATCTGAGGGAGGAAGGCACTCTTTCACTGAATCCTAGACATATCCCTCCTTTTCTTTACCAGGTCTTCACTGTATAATAACATCATTTGTTCTCAATGGTACCTGGCATCATTAAGGTTAAATAGAAAAGTCTAAGGATGTGTCCCAAATGGCATTAGTTTTTTAGGCTAGTGGTGCACTACTGTGGGTCAAAAGTAGTGCACTATATAGAGAATAGGTGGCCATTTCGGACGCACACAATACCTGCCAAGTCAAACAATCTCTGTGGATGAGAGTGGAGTGAAGCTAATGTCCAGAAGCCGGTAGATGGGGATCTAAGTATTCACCTCCATAATGTCTTCCATTCACACCAACTGCCTCCTCCACCCAATACACTCTCTATGCATCCACCAACACACGTCACCCACTGCATGGCTAAATGAGGAAATGGAGCGAGACCGAACCTCAGACCCTGAAATCAATTGACAGACATTTCTGCAACAGCCTGCCACCTATGACCAGCGCCTGCCGCCCTGGGTTGGTCCACGTAAGCAATGATTTGATTATAGAATCTTGAGTGACATTTGAGTGAGTAATGTAGCAGCTTTGAAAGAACACATTCTAAGGAAATTGCTTTGCTAAAGAGAGAAACCCAATCGTCCAAGTTCAAACTGGAAATTATCTGAGCAATAAACCAGAAATAAAACTTGTAAAACATAGCCTGCCCTACCGACTACTTTTCCATACCAGGGCAGATCCATTTCAGACCTCAACTGTCTTGGACATTCTGTTAAAGTAGCCTAGACCTATCCTGGGCTATTGGTGGCTCCTAAACTTTGTTGTCTCTTGACCCTGAGCCACCTGAAGAAAGTAGACAATAGGAGACCAATAGGATAAGGTTGCAGGTAGGGTTGCAAAATTCCAGGAATGTTCAATAAATTCCATGGTTTTCCCCAAAGAATCCCGGAATTAGGAGGGAATAAGCAAGAAATCCAGAAACCTCCAACCAGAAACCTCAAACCTGGAAAACCAGGGAATTTATTGACTGTCCCGGAATGTTGCAACCCTAGTTACAGCTTACCATTCTGGTAAAATGCTGTTAAATGCCGAAACAACTGAAATATATTATCACAAATACTTAACAGTCAGAACATCGTCAGCATAGGCCTGCATTGACTCAGTTTGTGGCAGAGAGATTACAGCTTCATTTTAAAAAGTCTACAACGTAGGCCTAGATCCCATCATTCCATAGCAGCCATGCTGCTGTAGCCCCGCCTCGGTAATGCTGACATCCTAATCATCTGAATTCTAAACTCAAGCTAACCGAATCACTTGGAATAAGAACCCGAATCTAAATCGTCATCATGAATGGATGGCTGGAATGTTGACAGGCAGTAACATTCTAAACTTGTCTCTACTCCCTAGCTAGCCTACAACATAGCTGTATGACTGGCCACGCTCGCTCTCTCTAGGACTGTGGGATGTGGTGAACTACATGTCCCCCCTTGCCATTCCCAGTGGGTTAGGACTGACAGCATGGACAGTGCTGGTCTTCTCCATTTAGAGGGAATAGGCTTCATCTGTTGGTTTCTGTGTGAAGAGAGTCCAGGCATCAGAAAACAGAGAGGAGAGCAGAAGAGGCCAAGCTAGCATGGAGGAGAGGAGAGCACAGAGTCAGTCTTCCACTGCCAAACACTCCAGATGGAAAACAAGGGGGGTCTGCATGCCTCCCCAAACAACTCAGATAGGGGATGAGAGTGGAGTGAGAGATGATGGGAGGCTAGTGGAGTCTCACAAAAACCTACACTCTATATCTGAGACTATTGGGATCTATGTTGTTATTGAATGTGTGTGATAGAGTGTGAGAAAGAGAGAGTGGAAGAGGAGGGGTGGGGTAATACAGTGTTTGAAATTAAAAAGAGAGATGATTCTTTGTTTGCAACGAAAAGTGCATTCGTTTTCTATAAAAATGGTTTTGCATCTGAAAGCTGCTCTGTCATCAGACAGACAATAATTAGCAGAAATAACATAACACATTACGCTGAGTGGTTCTCCAAAGTGATAAATTCTGTTCATAACAGCCTCTTACTCTGAAAGCTGTGAGTAGGTTGTTAGTGTTTGTGTATGTGCTACTCATGTAATACTTATGTGTGAGTGCATGTGTGCTTACCTAACAGCATTTCGCTCTGGAGAGGTTTGTTCTATTGGAAAGGTTGATGTTGGTTCATTCGGGGCTTTGTTCAGCCCTCTGTCTTGTGGGGAAAAGAACGTCTTCCATTCCAATGACCGTATCAGATGAGTGGCTGGTTTAATTGTTATGAGAGAGTAGGTTAACAGCAGCCTTAATTACGTTTTTTGAAGAGGGAGAGGGGGGTAGAGTTGGGAGAGGGAAGAGGACAGAGAGAAGAACCGAAGGCAATGGAACATAGAAGAGTGTGGATAAAGAGAGAGCAAGATAGAGGGAGAACAGATTAGTTCTAGAATATGTGTTTACTTTATGCCACCATCCCAATGACTGTTGTGGTCACATTTTGGCATATGTGACCACAACTCTATTTTGCTTCTCCCCGCCAACAAACAAAGACTCAAGAGGGAAGTTCCGGTTGTCAGGTCTGTACAACGCTGGGCCGACCAATCAGAATCCATGCTTCAAGACTGTTTTGATCATGTGGACTGGAATATGTTCTGGGTCGCCTCTGGGGATAACATCAATGGATACGCCGAATAAGTAACTGGATTCATAAAAAAATGCATAGATGATGTGATACCGATAGTGTCTTTCAAAACGTACCCGAACAGTGGATACAAGAACAGTGGATTGATGGCAGCCTTGTAGGGAAACTGAAGGCGTGAGATGCTGCTTATAAACACGGCAAGGTGACCAGGGACAATAGTAAGGTTAAACAGTACAAATACAACCTACGCAGATCAATCAAGATGGCGAGACATAAGTATAGGGACAAAGTGGAGGAGCAATTCAGCAGGTCGGGCACGAGGCGTAGGAGGCAGGGGCTTCTAATGATCACGGATCACAAAAAGAAAGCCAGCCATGTCACGGACACCAATGCGGCCCAACCTGCTACAAGATGTCCATTATCATCCCCATAACCAAGAAAGGGAAAGTAACTGAGCTGAATGACTACCGACCAAAAGTAGCACTCACTTCAGCATCATAAAGTGCTTCGAGAGGCTAGTCAAAGACCACATCACCTGTATCCCTCCTCGACACACTCAACCCTCTCCAATTCGCCTACCGCCCTGAGAGATCCACAGATGACACACACACCTCACCCAGCTGGACAAAAGGAATGCATGTGGGGATGCTGTTAATCGGCTGCAGCTCAGTCTTCAATACAATAAGCTGATCACAAAGCTCACAGCCCTGGGACTGGACTTCCTGACGGGCCACCCCAGGTGGTGAAGGTAGGCAACATTCCCTCCTCAACACTGATTCTCAACACGGGGGGGCCCACAAGGGTGTGTCCTCAGTCTCCTCCTGTACTCCTTGAATAACCACGACTGTGTGGCGTCACACAGTTCCAAGTCCATCATCAATTTGACTGACAACACGACAGTAGTAGACCTGATTGCCAACAACGGCGAGATGGCCAACAGGTAGGAGGTAGGCACTCTGACGGCGTGGTGCCAGATAAACAACTTCTCCCTCAATGTCAGAAAAACAAAGGAGCTAATTGTGGACATCAGGGGGAACCAGGCTGGGCACACCCGCTTCCTCATCAACGGGGCCTACTTCAAGACAATCAAAAACGTCAAGTTTCTCGGCGTACATCTCCAAATAGCTGAACTGGTCAAACCACATGGACACCGTGTTGAAGGAGGCACGACAGCGACTATTCAACCTCAGGATGCTGAAGAAATTCGGCTTGTCCCCGAGGGCCCTCATAGTGTTCTACAGGAGAACCATCAAGAGCATATTGTCAGGCTGCATCACAGCCTGGTACAGCAATTCCACCACCGCTGACCGCAAGGCTCTACAGAGGATGGTACGATCAGCTGAACCCATCATTGGGCGCACACTGCTTGCCCTCCAGGACTCCAGGTGTTGTAGGAAGCCCAATAAGATCATCATGGACCTCAGACACCCAAGCCATGGTCTGTTCTCCCAGTTTCCATCAATCAGACACAGGCAGTATAGCAGCATTATGGCAAAAACTGTAAGACTGGCAAAAACCTTCTACCCCCAGACCATCAGGCTGCTGAATAGCCACCATTAGTCAGCTACCTGCTCCCCCTGTTCCCCTCCTAACCCCCCCCACACTTCCTACTCTGTAATTACACCTGCAACCATGTACACATAACTATTGAACTCTCTAATCTAATCCTCACCTCTCCTAATCCTCACCAGGCTGCCTTTAAAAACAATTGGTTCAAGGACATACAGGGCATTCCGAAAGTATTCAGACCCCTTTACCTTTTTTACGTTGCAGCCTTATTCTAAAATGTATTAAATACATTTTTTCCTCGTCAATCTACACACAATACCCCATAATGACAAAGCGAAAACAGGTTTTTTGATTTTTTTTCAAACGTATTAAAAATAAAAAACAGAAATACCAAATTTACATACGTATTCAGACCCTTTGCTATGAGATTCAAAATTGAGCTCACGTGCATCCTGTTTTCCACTGACCATCATTGAGATGTTTCTACAACTTGATTACCTGTGGTAAATTAAATTGATTGGACATGATTTGGAAATGCACACACCTGTGTAGTTGCTGTAATAGGTGGTGATACAGCCCGACAGGGTGCCCTCAATTGTGCATCTGTAAAAGTTTGTGAGGGTTTTAGGGGCCAAGCCAAATTCCTTCAGCCTCCTGAGGCTTCTTCACCACACTGTGGTGTGGTGTCGACACGTCTTGTATTCAAGAACCTAAATGGCCTGGCTCCCTCTCCACTCAGTATTTTTGTTAAACAGAAAACCCAAACATATGGCAACATATCCACAAGGTCTACCATGAGAGGTGACTGTATAGTTCCCTTAAGGAAAAGCATCTTTAGTAAATCCGTTTACTCTATGAGAGCTTCCCATGTCTGAAATAAACTGGCATCAAACACACATAACTGCACCACATATCACACTTTCACAAAATGCTTGAAGACATGGCTAAAGGTCAATCAGATTTGTGAACATGGTCCTTAGCTGTGTATTGCCGCTTTCCATGTTGTCTGTTGTCTGTAGCTTGTGAGGTGTGGAAACACTTTGTTGCTTTTATGAATTTTGTCTTGCTGCTTTTTGTTCTATGTTGCTATGTCTGTATGCTATGTCTTGCTTGTCCTATGTTGCTCTGTCTGTATGCTATGTCTTGCTTGTCCTATGTTGCTATTGTCTATATTGTAATTGTTTTTAATAACCTGCCCAGGGACTGCAGTTGAAAATTAGCCGGCTGGCAAAAAACTGGCACTTTTACTGAAACGTTGATTAATGTGCACTGTCCCTGTAAAAATAAAATAAACTCAAACTCAAACTGTCTGTGTGGGTGGGTGGACCATTTCAGATCATTAGTGATGGGTATGCTGAGGGAGCACGCCTTTACCCACATCGATGGGACCTTCTCCACTGCAGTCCCATCGATGTGGATAGGGGCGTGCTCCCTCTGCTGTTTCCTGAAGTCAACAATCAGCTCTTTTGTTTTGTTGATGTTGAGTGAGAGGTTAATTTCCCGGCACCACTCTCCCAGGGCCCTCACCTCCTCCCTGTAGGATGTCTCGTCATTGTTGGTAACTAGACCTATTATTATTATTACATTTTTTATGTAACCTTTATTTAACTAGGCAAGTCAGTTAAGAACAAATTCTTATTTACAATGACGGCCTAGGAACAGTGGGTTAACTGCCTTTCGGTTACTGGTCCAACGCTCTAACCACTAGGCTACCTGCCGCCCCACTACTAATATGTCGTCTGCACACTTGATGATTGAGTTGGAGGCGTGCATGGCCACACAGTCATGGGTGAACAGGGAGTACAGGAGGGGGATGAGCACGCACCCTTGTGGGGCCCCTGTGTTGAGGATCAGCGAAGTGGAGGTCTTGTTTCCTACCTTCACTATCCTGTCAGGAATCATGGCCCGTCAGGAAGTCCAGGACCCAGTTGCACAGGGTGGGGTTCAGACCCAGGATCCCGAGCTTAATGATGAGCTTGGAGGGTACTATGGTGTTGAATGCTAAGCTATAGTCAATTAACACCATTCTTTCATAGGCATTCCTCTTGTCCAGATGGGATAGGGCAGTGTGCAGTGCGATGGCGATTGCATCGTCTGTGAAACTATTGGGGCGGTCAGCAAATTGAAGTGGGTCTAGGGTGTCAGGTAAGGTAGAGGTGATATGATCCATAACTAGCCTCTCAAAGCACTTTATGATGACAGAAGTGAGTGCTACGGGGCGATAGCCATTTAGTTCAGTTACCTTTGCTTTCTTGGGTACAGGAACAATGGTGGACATCTTGAAGCAAGTGGGGACAGTAGACTGGGATAGGGAGAGATTGAATATGTTCGTAAACACTCCAGCCAGCTGGGCTGCACATGTTCTGAGGACGCAGCTATGGATGCCGTCTGGGCCGGCAGCCTTGAGAGGGTTAACACGCTTAAATGTCTTACTCACGTTGGCCACTGAGAACGAGAGCCCACAGTCATTGGTAGTGGGCTGCGTCGGTGGCACTGTGTTATCTTCAAAGCGGGCAAAGAAGGTGTTTAGCTTGTCGGTGTCCGCGACGTGGCTGGTTTTCCCTTTGTAGTCCATGATTGTCTGTAGACCCTGCCACATACACTACCGTTCAAAAGTTTGGAGTCACTTAGTAATGTCCTTGTTTTTGAAAGAAAATCACATTTTTTGTCCATTAAAACAACATCAAATTGATCAGAAATATAGTGTCGACATTGTTAATGCCTGTTTTTTTACGGAATATTTATTTATTTAACTAGGCAAGTCAGTTAAGAACAAATTCATATTTTCAATGACGGCCTAGGAACAGTGGGTTAACTGCCTGTTCAGGGGAAGAACGACAGATTTGTACCTTGTCGGGGGTTTGAACTTGCAACCTTCCGGTTCCTAGTCCAACACTCTAACCACTAGGCTACATAGGTGTATAGAGGTCCTTTATCAGCAACCATCACTCCTGTGTTCCAATGGCACGTTGTGTTAGCTTATTCAAGTTAATAATTTTAAAAGGCTAATTGATCATTAGAAAACCCTTTTGCAATTATGTTAGCACAGCTGAAAACTGTGGTGCTGATTAAAAAAGCAATACAACTGCCTTCTTTAGACTAGCTGAGTATCTGGAGCATCAGCATTTGTGGGTTCGATTACAGGCTCAAAATGGCCAGAAACAAAGACCTTTCTTCTGAAACTCATCAGTCTATTCTTGTTCTGAGAAATTAAGGCTATTGCATGCGAGAAATTGCCAAGAAACTGAAGGTCTTCTACGACACTGTGTACTACTCCCTTCACAGAACAGCGCAAACTGTCTCTAACCAGAATAGAAAGAGGAGTGGGAGGCCCCGGTGCACAACTGAGCAAGAGGACAAGAGAAACAGACAAGTCCTCAACTGGCAGCTTCATTAAATATTACCCGCAAAACACCAGTCACAACATCACCAGGATGCAGGCCAATAAAAATAAAAGATTGGCAAAGGAACACAGACACTGGACAGAGGAACTGTGCCTAGAAGGCCATCATCCTGGAGTTTTCATGAAAACGACAACTTGATTTCTCTTACACCGTATTGGGCTCACAAAAAAGAAAAAAATGGAATTCAAGTAATTGAAACATCAATTAGTTGTTTAACAAAAAGCACTACAGTTTAAACGTCACTGATGCCCCAATCCATCTGTGAGATTTTTATTTATTTTACTAGGCAAGTCAGTTAGGAACAAATTTTATTTTCAATGATAGCCTAGGAACAGTGGGTTAACTGCCTGTTCAGGGGAAGAAGGACAGATTTGTACCTTGTCAGCTCGGGGATATGAACTTGCAACCTTTCGGTTACTAGTCCAACACTCTAACCACTAAGCTACACTGTTCATATAAGTGCTTTAAAGTAATGTGTTTAATGGCCCTGTGAGGAGGAGAGGACGGAGAACAGGATTACGATGGCAATGCATGATCTCTGTACTAACAATCTACGTAGAAGTGTCTCTCTAATCTGAGCACATGGAGCTGCAGCATCCGACTACACAACTAGGTATGCCTCTCCATATCTCTTTCTCTCTCATCATCCCCTCTCGCTCCATACCCCCCCCCCCCCCATCTCTCTACTTTAAAAATGTCTCTCTCCTTGCTGTTTGTCTCGGTCTCTCTCACTCTCCATCATCTTTCTCTCACATCTTATCTCTGGTCTGCAGTGACTCGTTGACCTGTTTTAGCAGTTGGATTTAGAGAGGCTGAGTGTCATTGTTTACAGGATTATTAAGAAGAACATTGAGTTGAGACACAACAAAGAGATACTATATGCACATTTTTGTAGTTGGGTAAGGGCTTTTTCTCGTCATTTACATATTTTGGCAAATGATAGTCCTACATATATCAGCAAAATGCAGGTCAGGAAGTGTACCTATCAATCTGTGGTGTGATTTGTTGAATCAACTCAACTGACATTACAAAAATACATTCCATTGCATGAGCCACATCAGTTAGCATCATTTGAAGCATTTCACTGTTAGTTTACACCTGTTGTTTATGAAGCATGTGACAAATACAATTTGATTACCATGGAAATGATTGCATCACAATACCTGGCAGCCATTGCGGGTGTACCTATTCGTTTACCAGTCAAATTGCCAGGGTTAGAGGTTCCAATCCTGATTTAATAGTTATATTTATATGCATCAAACTTCAATACATTAAACAGAACCCTATAGAGGCCAATTTTAGTTAAAGAGAGGTTGTGGACACAGCCAGGGTCACTCTTTCCCGCTCTTGCTCTCGCCCTCACCCTCCATCTCCCTCTCCCTCCATCCCTTTACCTGAAGTAGGCTCCCTGTCGTTTATCGATCCATTGAAAGAGATTTCACTTTCTCTCTGGTCAAAAAGAGAGCAAGGTCCTTTCAGCCCCTTAGAAAACACACTCACACTGTGAGGGATGGGTGGAAGGAGGGAAGCTCAGGGCAAGTAGGCAGGACTTGATGAATTAGGAGCTTTTGAAAGACATTATTTTAAAAGTTTTAGGGGAAGTTTGAGTGTTTCTACACATTTCTCTCCATACAGTATCATCAAATATCTTCATATTACAGAACAACATCACGTCTGTTAGTAAAAAGTCTATTCCATTGAGCTACAAATAAGCCTGCACCCTGTTTACTGAAATGGCAAAGCAGGCAGAGGATGCTTTCCAGACCCTGATAACATTTCAATTGGTAGGGGCCAGGGTTAAACTACTTCCCCAAAGTACAAAGGTCTTTTATAGCCAAGATACACCCCTTTCAACCTACATGACGACCAACAGATACATAGAATGTTCACAAGGTTAAGACTCCAAACTGGAACCATCTCTTCTTGGTACGGTATAGAGCAGAAACATTAACTCATGTTCTTTAGGTTTTATCACCCAAAGACATCGTAAATCTCCTCTGTCAGTGTTCTCATAGAGGCCCATCCTCAGTAGAACTCACACACAATAGTTAACAGAATGCTATATTCTGTTGAATAAAACAACCATTATAATGCAATACAAGCATTATAACATAATCTTGCAATTTCCATGACACAGACTGATCCAGCATGTGAAGCAACCATACAGAGAGAGATTGAGAGAAGGGGGGTGATAGAGGGAAAGATAAGGAGAGCTTTGATTAACCATGGAACCCAGGAAGAGTAGCTGTTAATGGCAGCAGCTAATGGGGATCCCTAATAAAAATACTGCCATCCCTGCCAACTGAGAAAGACAGTGAGCGGATGACAGGTTGAAAGGGGTGGAGTTAAAAAAATTGGTGGGAGATGGGATGGAGTGATGTATAGAAATGAGGGAGTGGAAGAAGAGAGAGAGAGAGAGAGAGAGAGAGAGAGAGAGAGAAATGGATAAAGAGGTGAAGAGTTGGTTCGTGAATGTGTCAGTAGGGCACGGCCACTGGTGTAAACAACATCACTGCCTGACAGTGTCTGTGATCTCATCTTACTGCTACAACCGAGTGAGAGAGGGCTGTGATTAACACTGACAGCCCTGCTGGCTGAGAAAGATGGTGAGAGGATGGCAGGATGAAAGGGGTAGAGTTTAATAAGTTGTGGGAGAAGGGATGGAGGGAGAGAGTGATGTATAGAGATGAGAGAGTGGAAGAAGGGAGGAAGGGAGAGTGGGATGGATAAAGAGTTGGTTTGTGTACGTGTCAGTATGGCAGGGCCACTGATGTAAACAACATCATTGCCTGACAGTGTCTGTGATGTCATCTTACTCACACAGCCGAGTGAAAGAGAGCATGCGAGAGAGAGAGCATGCGAGAGAGAGAGAGAGAGATCATGCGAGAGAGAGAGCGAGAGAGAGAGAGCATGCGAGAGAGAGAGAGAGCATGCGAGAGAGAGAGAATGCGAGAGAGAGAGAGAGAGCGAGAGAGAGAGAGAGCATGCGAGAGAGAGAGAGAGAGCATGCGAGAGAGAGCATGCGAGAGAGAGAGAGAGAGAGAATGCGAGAGAGAGAGAGAGGGTGGGAAGGGGAAAGAGAAGAGAGCGAGAAGAGAAAGTAGAGAGAGAGGCCAGAAAAGGAAAATGTAATAAAGGGGGAGAGGGAGGGAGGTATGTGAGGCAGGACACAGAGGGCAGGTCAGATGGTAGAAAAAGAGGGACGGGTGAGAGAGAGATGTAGGGGGAGAGGGAGGGAGGTATGTGAGGCAGGACACAGAGGGCAGGTCAGATGGTAGAAAAAGAGGGACGGGTGATGAGAGAGAGGTAGGGGGAGAGGAGAGAGAAATAATCACACAGTCAGTAGCTGTAGCAGCAGCCCAGCCTATTAGTATACTGTACAGCCTTTCCCAACCCACATTCTACACACAGCACCGCATTATCAATTCAGAGGCATATCCCAGTGGGCAAAAACATGCATGGAATGAACAAAAAGAGAGTTGTGGACATCGTCACACAACACAATAACACACATGTTTGATGATTGAGACCTGAAGAATGGCTCCTAATACAGGCAGCTGTTGTAATCCCATTATGCAAACTTTGATCTACAGAACTGACCAACCTGCCAATTGTACATTCACAACAAGGCTATAGGCAGTGGTGGAAAAAGTACCCAACTGTCATAGTAACAGTAAAGATACCTTAATAGAAAATGACTCAAGTAAATGTGAGTCACCCAGTAAAATCCTACTTGAGTAAAAGTCTAAAAGTATTAGGTTTTAAATATACTTAAGTATCAAAAGTAAAAGTATAAATCATTTCAAATTCCTTATATTAAGCAAACCAGACAGAACCATTTTCTTGTTTTTTTTATTTATGGATAGCCAGGGGCATGTGTTTAGTGAGTCTGCCAGATCAGGCAGTAAGGATGACCAGGGATGTTCTCTTGATGAGTGTGTAAATTAGACAATTTCCCTGTCCTGCATTCAAAATGTAACAAGTACTTTTGGGTGTCAGGGTAAATGTATGGATAAAAGGTACATCATTTTCATTAGGTACGTAGTGAATTAGAAGTTCAGTTGTCAAAAATATAAATAGTAAAGCAAAGTACAGATACCACCAAAAACAACTTAAGTAGTTATCCAATGCGTAGTCACACGTTCTTTCAAAATCGAACCCAGAAGCAGACCAGGACAAGGAGAGTAGGAAGAAGGTGAGTATTTATTTACAAGTGAATATGAATGGGTAGATACATCCAGGTGGCGTAGCGGGCAGCGGTGGTGAGTTGATGGAAGTAAATAGGTGGATCCAATGGGGTAGCGGAATTCTCCGACGACCAGGCGGGAATGGGGTAAATGATCTGGGTGAGTAACTGAAGACAGAACAAACGGAGGTAAGTTTAAGGCAAGCAATACGTAAAAAACAACAAAACAAATTCTAACTTGAGGCTGATATTATGGCACGACATACTGTTCATGGCTAACGATCCGGCAGGGAATGGATGTCAGGTCAGAGCTTTTGAAGGGGAGAGGTGATGATCAGGACAGGTGTGCAGATTACTGATGGGATACAGGTGCGGGTGAACATCGATCTCCCAACAAGCTAATTCGCCCGGCAACCAGACAGGGTGCGTTCCAGGACACCAGAAACACACTCCAGGACAGAAACACAGGCAAACACAGACTCAGGAAGCGGGATTCGTGACAGTACCCCCCCTCCGACGAACGCCACCGGGCGGACTACCTGGAGCGCCAGGGTGGAGGCTGTAGAAGTCACGAAACAGATCGTCATCAAGGATCTGACGCCGAGGAATCCAACTCCTCTCCTCTGGACCATATCCTTCCCAATCCACGAGATATTGGAAACCTCGACCCCGCCGTCTGGAATCCATTATGCGGCGCACCGTGTAGGCAGGACCACCTCCAATCATCCGAGGAGGAGGAGGACGAGGAGGAGGGGGCAACAGAGGACTGAGGAGAACTGGCTTGAGGCAGGAGACATGAAAGGTGGGATGTACTCAAAGCGTTGCCGGCAATTTGAGTCGGACCACAACAGGGTTAATGATTCTCTCCAACACAAACGGACCAATGAACCTTGGTGACAGTTTCCTCGACTCAGTCCATAGAGGAAGATCCCGTGTAGCCAACCAAACCTTATCTCCGATGGTATAAGCGGGAGCAGGAATACGGCAACGATTCGCCTGGATCTGATACCGGTCAGAAACTCCAAGGAGGACCTTCCAGGCCCGATGCCAGGTCCGGTGGCAACGACGAATGTGGGCCTGGACAGAAGGAACCGAAAGATCCCTCTCCTGAGAAGGAAACAAGGGAGGTTGGTATCCGTACAGGCATTGGAAGGGGGACATCCCAGTGACAGATGAAGGAAGGGTATTATGGGCATACTCGACCCAGGGTAATTGAGATGACCAAGAGGTGGGATCAGAGGAGACAAGACAACGCAACGTGGACTCCATCTTCTGGTTGGCTCTCTCCGCCTGACCATTAGATTGTGGGTGAAATCCAGAAGTGAGACTGACTGTAGCTCCAATGGCCAAACAGAAGGATCTCCAGACAGCAGAGGTAAACTGAGGACCACGGTCAGAAACAACGTCACTGGGCAATCCGTGGACCCTGAAAACCTCCCTAACCAGGATCTTGGACGTCTCCATGGCAGATGGAAGCTTGGAGAGAGGGACAAAATGAGCAAACTTGCTGAATCTGTCCACAATGGTCAGAAGGACCGTGTTCCCAACAGAACGGGGCAATACCGTGACAAAATCCAGGGCCAGATGCGACCAAGGTCGCCGAGGAATAGGTAGGGGGTGAAGAAGCCCAGAGCTGGGCCGATTGGTACTTTTGTTCTGAGCACAAACAGGACATGCGGCAACAAACCTCCGGGTATCTTCTCCCATGGCAGGCCACCAAAATCGTCTGCGCAGTAGCGCCATAGTCCGAGCAACGCCAGGGTGACAAGCTATCTTGCTGGCGTGGGACCACTGAAGAACAGCAGAACGGGCCGACTCAGGCACGAACAACCGACCGGGTGGACCGTTACCGGGGCCGGACTGCGTCCGAAGGGCCGCCATCACCTCCTCAATCCTCCATGTAACGGCTCCCACGACAAGGTTCTGGGGAAGAATCGTCTCAGTCTTAGCCCCACTCTCATCCGTCTTGGAGAACATCCGGGACAAGGCGTCCGCTTTGCCGTTCTTCGACCCAGGTCGGAACGTCAGGGAAAAATTGAAGCGTCCAAAAAACAAAGCCCACCTGGCCTGACGGGAGTTGAGACGTTTAGCCGATTGCACGTAAGCCAGATTCTTGTGGTCAGTCTAGACCACAAATGGTTGCTCCGCTCCCTCAAACAGTGACGCCACTCCAAGGCAAGCTTCACAGCGAGAAGCTCCCGGTTACCCACATCGTAGTTTCTCTCAGTTGGTGAAAGACGACAAGAGTAGAAGGCGCAGGGATGGAGTTTACCATCAGTGGAGCTACGCTGGGACAGGATGGCGCCCACCCCCACATCAGACGCGTCCACCTCAACAACAAACTGACGGGAAGTGTCAGGTTCGTTGATGGGAGTTCAGAAATGCTCGGTCTGCCTCAGGAGTCCAACAGAAAATTCTGGTGCACGTCAGAGCAGTTAAAGGGCGGCCACCCGGCTGTAATCACGGATAAACCTCCATCCCAGGAATCTCTGGAGCTGTCTCCCGAACTGCCCGAACCTTGTCTTGGTCCAACATCACCCCTGGAGATGGACGAGGAAGGATGTAGTGTGGGCATGAAAATCACACTTCTCTGCCTTCACAAACAGACGGTTCTCCAATAACCACTGCAGGACCTGCTTAACATGCTGGATGTGGCTGGAAAGCTCCTTGGAGAAAATCAGGATGTCATCCAGGTAAACGAACACAAACAGGAGCACGTCATTCAAACTTTGGAAAACACTTGGAGCGTTGGAAAGCGCCAAAAATGTCCCAAAGCCCACCTGGCCTGACGGGAGTAAACACAGTAGCACCCTGTAAAGAATCGAAATCAGAGCTCATCAAGGGCAAAGGGTACTTGTTTGACCGTAATATCATTCAACCCCCGATAATCAATACACGTAAGCCAGATTCTCCCAGGGGTGGTCAGCAGCACACATCATGAAGCGACCTTTTGCCACATTTGGCTTCAAAATAAAGATATAAAACTGTATTTTTTGTGAAGAATTGGGACACAATCATTGGATATTTCAAACTTTTTAACAAATCAAAAACGGAAAAATTGGGCGTGCAAAATTATTCAGCCCCCTTAAGTTAAAACTTTGTAGCGCCACCCTTTGCTGCGATTACAGCTGTAAGTCGCTTGGGGTATGTCTCTATCAGTTTTGCACATCGAGAGACTGAAATTTTTTCCCATTCCTCCTTGCAAAACAGCTCGAGCTCAGTGAGGTTGGATGGAGAGCATTTGTGAACAGAAATTTTCAGTTCTTTCCACAGATTCCAACCACTCTCCACAGCCAATGTCCTGAATTCTATCACAAAGTCTGCCACACTGCGAGCTCCTTGGCAAAGAGAGAACAAACGTTTAGCTGCGTCCTTACCTCGGACTGGATGGTCAAAAAGCTTTCTCATCTCTGCCGTGAAACCCTGGTATGACGTCATGCATGTGTCCTGTCGTTCCCAAACAGCTGAAGCCCATTCCAGAGCTCTTCCACGCAGCAGTTCAATAACAAAGGCTATCCTAGTCTTGTCAGTGGCGTAAGAATGGGGCTGCAGATCAAACACTAACCCACATTGCATAAGAAACGAACAGCATCTTCCCAAATCCCCTTCATATTTATCAGGCGTCGGTACATTGGGTTCACGGAAGGAAACCGCACCAGACACGGCAGATGAGATGGGTGAAACAGGTGGTGAATGAATCGCCGGCAAACTGAGCTGATCCTGGATTTGTGTCAAGCTAGCAGATAAGTTCTGGATTGAACCCGCTATCTCCTGTAGCGCCGTCTTGTGTTGTCCCAATATCTTCCCCTGCTGGGTAATGGCATGGCAAACGGAGTCCAGGTCCACTGGGTTCATCCCTGGCCGGATCGTTCTGTCACGTTCTTTCAAAATCGAACCCAGAAGCAGACCAGGACAAGGAGAGTAGGAAGAAGGTGAGTATTTATTTACAAGTGAATATGAATGGGTAGATATATCCAGGTGGCGTAGCGGGCAGCGGTGGTGAGTTGATGGAAGTAAATAGGTGGATCCAATGGGGTAGCGGAATTCTCCGATGACCAGGCGGGAATGGGGTAAATGATCTGGGTGAGTAACTGAAGACAGAACAAACGGAGGTAAGTTTAAGGCAAGCAATACGTAAAAAACAACAAAACAAATTCTATCTAACTTGAGGCTGATACTATGGCACGACATACTGTTCATGGCTAACGATCCGGCAGGGAATGGATGTCAGGTCAGAGCTTTTGAAGGGGAGAGGTGATGATCAGGACAGGTGTGCAGATTACTGATGGGATACAGGTGCGGGTGAACATGATCTCCCAACAAGCTAACCAGACAGGGTGCGTTCCAGGACACCGGAAACACACTCCAGGACAGAAACACAGGCAAACACAGACTCAGGAAGCGGGATTCGTGACACCTTTACCTACATGTATAAATTACCTAGACTAACCTGTATAACCTAACATTGACTCGGTACAGGTACCCCCTGTATATAGCCTTGTTACTGTTATTCTATTGTTACTTTATATTTTATTTTTTGTCTTTAGTTTATTTTCTTAATACTATTTGTTGAACTGCATTTTTGGTTAAGGGCTCGTAAGCATTTCACAGTAAGGTCTACACCTGTTGTATTCGGTGCATGTTACAAATACAATTTGAATTGATTGAACAGTATATTTTACTTAAGTACTTTACACCACTGCCTATAGGGCTTCTGAAAGTGTGGCATGTCCATTTATCTCCCCCGTGTCAGCTAGTTAAAAATGGATCCACTGTAATCAATGAGACATGATACACCAGACATACCATCAGACATAATCTGACATACAGATGTAGGATCTTCATTTGACCTGTATTGTTGTAGAAAACTAATCCTGCAGCAACAGTTTTTCAACATTTAGTCCATAATGTTGCTTGATCTGTGGTTAGGCTATTAGCTAGTCAAAATGAGGCTACATGAAAAGTGCAATACTGTTAATATAACTGTATGACCTAGGGTGGTCTGGTCTAGCGGTCTAAACCGCTGCCTCCAGATCACATATACTGCTGCAGTTCAAATATTGCTCACTAATATTTCAGCAAAACTCTTGTTCCCACTGTCTCTCAGGAAGAAAAGTGTGAACAACTTAAGATCCTACATCTGTACCATCAGTCAATCAATGCTGCTGTAGCCTCTTTTTACACATCAAGTCTATTTCAAGCATTTAACACACACATCTAAGTGTTCACAACTAGCCTAATAAAGTGGCTTGTGCTTTTGATGTTTGCCTCTGTTTTTATGCCTCCAATGTCGTCGGCACTGCAGTCTCATGAGACCATAGACGTCCAAATGAAGGGAAAATGCGACGCTTGGGAGTTCGACCACTTCTGAGGCACACAAATGTTGGGGTGAAATATCCCTTTCAGGCAGAGCAGGGCTATTTTAGACATATTCACCAGGTACAATGATTCATCTAGCTTTCACAGTGATCCTCATTCACCTTTTTACCTTTCCTAACCCTGGAGGCACCAGAGGACCAGAGAAATCCCCTAAGTCAGTCTGACCTTTTGTGGAGAAGAAGCCTTGCGCTCTCTCCCAGTCTTTAAATGTTTTATGTTAAGGTCACAAGTATAAAAGTATGATTTCGAAGGTTAAAAGTGTAGGTTTCAGTCAAGGCCACTGGGACTCACTGGAACGAAAAGTGAAACCAAGGGAACGGCACTTTTGACCTGTAGTGCGGATGCATCGGGCTAAACCTTTATAGGCTTTCTTCTACACTCAGAAGTGAAGATAAACATGGAGGGGATATAAGAGGAGCAAAGTGAGGACAAGGAGAAAGAGAGTGCAAAAGAGAGAGGCAGAACAATAAAATATATATTTTTCCCTAGCACTGTTTATTTGTTTATAAAAGAAGTATGAACAAGTATTTCTTTACAACACATAGAACATATCAAACTAACCAAACATCAATACACACCACATGTAAATACATAACACAACATTGTTCTCTCTCATCCTGGTCTAAATCATTTTAGGCACACTAAATCATTTTAGGCACATTTCTAGACTTCCTTTTTTAAATTCTTTGCATATCCCAATTTGATCCTAACAGTAAATAAACAAGAATGCTGCCTATATCGCAGGGCTGCAATGACATTTCAAAAATCATCATATAAATAAATGGCTAATTGATAGTATGAATCAATCGATCACATTTATTTATAAAGCCCTTTTTACATCAGCCGATGTAACCCAGCCTAAAACCCCAAAGAGCAAGCAATGCAGATGTAGAAGCACCTTGGCTAGGAAAAATCCCTAGAAAGGCCAGAACCTAGGAAGAAACCTAGAGAGGAACCAGGCTCTGAGGGGTGGCCAGTCCTCTTCTGGCTGTGCCAGGTGGAGATTATAACAGAACATGGCCAATATGTTCAAACGTTCATAGATGACCAGCAGGGTCAGATAATAATAATCATAGTGGTTGTAGAAGGTGCAAAAGGTCAGCACCTCAGGTGTAAATGTCAGTGGACTTTTCATAGCTGATCATTCAGAGTTAAAGACAGCAGGTGTGTTAGAGAGAGTTCAAAACAGCAGGTCCGGGACAAGGTAGCATGTCCAGTGAACAGGTCAGGGTTCCATAGCCGCAGGCAGAACAATTGAAACTGGAGCAGCAGCATGACCAGGTGAACTGGGGACAGCAAGGAGTCATCAGGCCAGGTAGTCCTGAGGCATGATCCTAGGGCTCAGGTTCTCCGAGAGAAGAGAGAGAGAAAGAGAGAGAGAAATAGAGAGAAAGAGAGAGAGAGAGAAAGAGAATTAGAGGGAGGATACTTAAATTCACACAGGACACTGGATAAGACATGAGAAATACTCCAGATATAACAGACTGACCCTAGACCCCCGACACAAACTATTGCGGCATAAATTCTGACTATTGCAGCATAAATAGTGACTGTTGCAGTCATGGAGAAATGAATGCCAACAGTTTCTCATTATGTACATGATTTGTATGAATGACATATTATTGATTGGTATAATGATTTGGTATCAGTACACATGATTGGTATTCATTACATATGACAAATAACATACATTTCCCCCATGTTTTTGTTCACTCTAAGACAGTAACTTAAAACTTGGCCCATTTTTTTCCCCCTTGACTCTGTTTCCTTTTGCAATAATTCCCAAATTTGACAGCGTTCATTGACAGTTGGAGCCATTCTGCAAATGAGGGCAGCTGCTCCTCTTTTCAATGCTTTAAAATGTCCCTTTTAGCATTGAGAGTTAGTGTCCTGAGCATGGAAGCATTGTTCATTTTCTGGGAGGTTAATCCCCAGCAAGGTAAAGGCTTCATTTGTGTGTAGTCTATTTTTCTATTGCTCCTTGAAATAGAGAGAATATTATTTTCCAATATGCTTCCAATTTAGGACCTGACCAGTATATGTACAAGCCCAGCATAATCTGATTTACATCTTCAACATTTGCTGTTGGTTGTCATTTTTACCTTGCACATTTTGTAGAGTCCAGTAAGTTCTATTAAATGTATTATACTGAACCATTTGTGTTTTGGACTCTGCACATTTTTAAATCACTTTTTTCACACCATTTTCCATTCAATGTATTATATATGAATCTTCCACCCCACTTTTCCCTTAAGGGAGGGAGTAGCCCCTGTTTTATACACCGTGGAAGGAAGCCAGGTGCTGTTTGGAATGGACACATTCACATGGATTTGAATCATGTTTAAATGGAATCTGCAAACAGACTGCCTGTACAATCTGAATTATTCTAAAATGGTTGGTGAAGTTGATACATAAGTTCACCATCTTCATAGAAATTACATCCAATCCCCCATCTGTAGCCAATCTCTCCACAATACCAGTCTATGATTGATTAAAGTGTGTGGATTGTTCCAGATGGTTGAATGGCAAGAGGTACATAAAGAGACTGCACATTTATTTCCAACAATTTTAAGAACTTTCCAAAAAGAAGATATTGCTGGATGGTCTTTCAGATATTCAGGTAGTATTCGGTATGCTAAGTGGCATGGGATTGGACATTTCTTCTTCAATTGCTAACCAAGAGGGGGGTTATTTTGGTGGGTAGAGCTAGTATATACTTTGTCTTGTTACATATGCAATGTAATACATTTTAATATCCGGAAGTGCCATGCCTCCTTTATATTTTGCATTATTAGTTTCTCTAAGGCGATGTGGGTTACTTTGAATTCCATATAGAATGTAATGATAACTTCATTGATATTCTTACAAAAAGATGGAGGTAGATTGAGAGGCAACAGTCTTAGTTTGTAGTTGATTGTTGGAGCCAATGTAATTTTTATTATTTAAATTCTTGCTCTGAACGCTAAAAAGAGGGAAAACCAAATCAAATCAAATCAACCATCTCACAAAAGTCTGTTTTCAAGGAATTCACAATAGCTTCTAAGTTCCCTTCAACCATGCACTTAATATTTGATGATTAGGAAAATACAAAAGATATTTTAGATCTTCTAGTGCAGAAACAATATTTGAATCTGAAAGTTGGTCTTCAGTACATGGATCATTTATCAGAGTAACCTCTGACTTTTTCCAGTTTATTCTAAAGCCAGCAATCTCTGTATATTCATTGACAAACTTAAGTAGCCCCGTAATTGACGTTTCAGTATTCCTACCAAACAACATGCAATCTGCGTACATTGCCAGTTTATACTCACACTATCCCACCACAATTAATTCATTATCACTTTGTCGTCATGGCTTCTGCTAATGGTTCTAACGCTAAAACAAAGACCAAGGCACATCCCTGCCATGTGCCCCTCTCCAATGTATAGAAGGAGATATAATAACATTTGCTATAACTGCTGCTTTAGGGAAATTGTATATAATGGAGACCCATCTTATAAACAAAGGACCAAACCCAAATCTTTCCATTGTATAGAACAAATATTTCCATTCTATTTGATCAAATGCTACATCAAGTGATAATGCTGCAGAGGGTAACTTAAACATCTTATCTCTAAGCCCCATATTATAAAATGTCCTTGCATTGTCTAAGCTATATCGATTTGAAATTAAACCAACATGGTCAGTTGAAATAAAAAAATTAACTTTCTAAATTCTTAGCAAACAGACATAGGAAAGTGTCTTAAAATCAACACGAAAGCGATTGGTCTATGGTTAGAGTATTGTATCCTAAAGTGGTATTTTCCCACTTTAGGAATGAGTGTGATTATTGCCTCAGCAGTAGTTCCATTTACAATACCATGCTCCCCAAAAATATGATATAGTCTAGGCAGCATTGGTAGAAGTATAGTTACAAACCTCTTCTACAATTCTGAGGTATAACCATTACTTCCCGGTGCCTTTCATTTTGGTAGCTCTAAAATGTCTTAATTGATTTCCTGTATTGCTATTGGTTTATCCAATTGGAACTTAGGCTCTCATCATGCAACTTTGGAAACTTAAATGGAATCCCAAAAAAGTCTTAGTCTTTCTCAGCACAATAAGTACCTGTAGCATTCTTTATGGACAGGATATACTGTATGATTGTGTTGTCCTTCTCTTTATCGTTCTTGCCAGCAATTGTCCAGCCTTGTCCTCCTCTTCATAGTCTGTAAACCTTAAATATGCAAATTCTGCTTCAATTGCTTTAATTTACAACATGTTGTATTGATGTGTCACGCCCTGGCCTTAGTTATCTGTGTTTTCTTTATTATTTTGGTTAGGCCAGGGTGTGACATGGGTGATTTATTGTGTTTCGTCTTGTCTAGGGGTTTATTAGATTTATGGGGTTGTGTTCAGTGTAGTTGTCTAGCCTCTTACATCTATGGGGGCGCTATTTCATTTTTGGATGAAAAACGTTCCCGTTTTAAACAAGATATTTTGTCACAGAAGATGCTCGACTATGCATATAATTGATAGCTTTCGAAAGAAAACACTCTGACGTGTCCAGAAATACCAAGATATTCTCTGTGCGTGCCCTAGAACGTGAGCTTCAGGCAAAACCAAGATGAGATGGCATCCAGGAAATGACAAGGATTTTTGAGGCTCTGTTTTCCATTGTCTCCTTATATGGCTGTGAATGCGAGAGGAATGAGCCTGCCCTTTCTGTCGTTTCCCCAAGGTGTCTGCAGCATTGTGACGTATTTGTAGGCAGATCATTGGAAGATTGACCATAAGAGACCACATTTACCAGGTGTCCGCCCGGTGTCCTGCGCCGAAATTGGTGAGCAAAAGTCACCTGCCAGTATTTTTCCATGCGATACAGAGAGGAAAGCAAGCTTCCACGAACTGCATATCAATGAAGAGATATGTGAAAAAACACCTTGAGGATTGATTCCAAACAACGTTTGCCATGTTTCGGTCGATATTATGTAGTTAATCCGGAAAAAGTTTTACGTTGTAGGTGACTGAATTTTCGGTTCGTTTCGGTAGCCAGACGCAATGTAGAAAACGGAACGATTTCTCCTACACACAGACGCTTTCAGGAAAAACTGCGCATTTGGTATGTAACTGAGAGTCTCCTCATTGAAAACATCAGAAGCTCTTCAAAGGTAAATGATTTTATTTATTTGGTTATCTGGTTTTTGTGAAAATGTTGCGTGCTAAATGCTACTCAAAATGCTATGCTAGCTTTGCATACTCTTACACAAATTAGTCAATTTCTATGGTTCAAAAGCATATTTTGAAAATCTGAGATGACAGTGTTGTTAAGAAAAGGCTAAGCTTGAGAGCAGACGCATTATTTTCATTTTATTTGCAATTTTCAGAAATCGTTAACGTTGCGTTATGCTAATGAGCCTGAGGCTTTAGTCACAAACCCGGATCCGGGATGGGGAGTTTCAAGAAGCTAGGTAAGTCTATGGTTGCCTAGAGTGGTTCTCAATCAGAGGCAGGTGTTTATCGTTGTCTCTGATTGGGAACCATATTTAGGCAGCCATATTCTTTGGGTATTTTGTGGTGGTTGTTTCCTGTCTCTGTGTTCTCTGCACCAGTTAGGACTGTTTCAGTTTTGCCTCGTTTTCTTATTTTGTAATTGTATAGTGTTTATGTTTTCGTCTTAAAGATGCTTAACAATAACCACGCTGCATTTTGGTCTCGCCTCTCCTCTTCGGAAGAAGAGGGTGAAATACCTTACAGAACCACCCATCACAACAGGACCAAGCGGCATGGTAACGGGCAGCAGCAACAGCGGCCGAAGAATCAAGACTCTTGGACATGGGAGGAAATCCTCGACGGGAGAGAACCCTGGGCAAAGCCAGTGGAGTGTAGCCGCCCCAAGGTGCAGCAGGAGCAGCGCAAAGAGGAATGGACATGGGAAGACGAATTGTACGGTAAAGGACCAAGGACCAGCCAGGAGAATATCGCCACCCCAAAGAAGAGCTGGAGGCAGAGAAGGCGGAGAGGCGCTGGTATGAGGAGGCAGCACGGCGGCGTGGATGGAAGCCCGAGGGTCAGCCCCAGAAATTTCTTGGGGGGGCACACAGGGAGTATGGCGAAGCCAGGTAGGAGACCTGCGGCAACTTCCCGTGCTTACCGGGGGGCGAGAGAGACCGGGCAGGCACTGTGTTATGCTGTGGAGCGCACGGTGTCCCCAGTGCGGGTGCATAGCCCGGTGCGGTACATACCAGCTCCTCGTATCGGCCGGGCTAGAGTGGGCATCGAGCCAAGTGCCATGAAGCCGGCTCTACGCATCTGGTCTCCAGTACGTCTCTTTGGGCCGGCGTACATGGCACCAGCCTTGCACATGGTGTCCCCGGTTCGCCTGCACAGCCCAGTGCAGGCTATTCCACCTTGCCGCACTGGCAGGGTGACCGGGAGCATTCAACCAGGTAAGGTTGGGCAGGCTCGGTGCTCAAGAGCTTCAGTGCGCCTGCACGGTCCGGTCTATCCAGTACCACCTCCATGCATCAGCCCTCTGGTGGCAGCTCTCCGCACTCGCCTTGAGGTGCGTGTCCTCGGCCCAGTACCACCAGTGCCGGCACCACGCACCAGGCCTACAGTGCGCCTCTTCTGTCCAGCGCTACCAGAGTCTTCCTCCTCTCCAGCGCCAGCAGAGTCTCCCGCCTGTCCAGAGCCGCCAGAGTCTCCCGCCTGTCCAGAGCCGCCAGAGTCTCCCGCCTGTCCAGAGCCGCCAGAGTCTCCCGCCTGTCCAGAGCCGGCAGAGTCTCCCGCCTGTCCAGAGCCGCCAGAGTCTCCCGCCTGTCCAGAGCCGCCAGAGTCTCCCGCCTGTCCAGAGCCGCCAGAGTCTCCCGCCTGTCCAGAGCCGCCAGAGTCTCCCGCCTGTCCAGAGCCGCCAGAGTCTCCCGCCTGTCCAGAGCCGCCAGAGTCTCCCGCCTGTCCAGAGCCGCCAGAGTCTCCCGCCTGTCCAGAGCCGCCAGAGTCTCCCGCCTGTCCAGAGCCGCCAGAGTCTCCCGCCTGTCCAGAGCCGCCAGAGTCTCCCGCCTGTCCAGTGCCGCCAGAGTCTCCCGCCTGTCCAGAGCCGCCAGAGCCGCCAGTCGGGCAGGATCCGCCAGTCAGCCAGGATCCGCCAGAGCCGCCAGAGCCGCCAGTCGGGCAGGATCCGCCAGTCAGCCAGGATCCGCCAGAGCCGCCAGTCAGCCAGGATCCGCCAGAGCCGCCAGTCAGCCAGGATCCGCCAGAGCCGCCAGTCAGCCAGGATCCGCCAGAGCCGCCAGTCAGCCAGGATCCGCCAGAGCCGCCAGTCAGCCAGGATCCGCCAGAGCCGCCAGTCAGCCAGGATCCGCCAGAGCCGCCATTCAGCCAGAAGCTGCCAGAGCCATCAACCAGCCTGAGCTACCTCTTAGTCCTGAGCTACCCCTCAGTCCTGAGCTACCTCAGTCCGGAGCTGCCCCTCAGTCCAGTGGGGCCCTCTGTTAGTGTTCTTAGGCCAAGGTCGGTGGCGAGGGTCGCCACTCAAAGGACGCTAAGAAAGCGGACTAAGACTATGTTGGAGTGGGGTCCACGTCCTGCGCAAGAGCCGCCACCGTGGATAGACGCCCACCCAGACCCTCCCCTATGGGTTTAGGTGTGCGGCCAGGAGTCCGCACCTTTGGGGGGGGGGGGGGGGGGTACTGTCACGCCCTGGCCTTAGTTATCTGTGTTTTCTTTATTATTTTGGTTAGGCCAGGGTGTGACATGGGAGATTTATTGTGTTTCGCCTTTTCTAGGGGTTTATTATATTTATGGGGTTGTGTTCAGTGTAGTTGTCTAGGTAAGTCTATGGTTGCCTAGAGTGGTTCTCAATCAGAGGCAGTTGATTATCGTTGTCTCTGATTGGGAACCATATTTAGGCAGCCATATTCTTTGGGTATTTTGTGGGTGGTTGTTTCCTGTCTCTGTGTTCTCTGCACCAGTTAGGACTGTTTCGGTTTTGCCACGTTTTCTTATTTTGTAATTGTATAGTGTTTACATTTTCGTCTCTATTAAAGATGCTTAACAATAACCACTCTGCATTTTGGTCCTCCTCTCCTTCCCAGGAAGAAAACTGTTACATGATGTTTAACAATCTTTGTTGATTAACATTAGGTGCGTTCATAGTAGAATTATCTAATTCTAGCACTTTAATTTTCCAACTCAGTTTTTTTCAATACATTTCCTCCTTTTACAGCCAGAATAACATTTAACCCCCCTGAAAAACAGCAAAGCATGAGGAAATAAGCTACTGTTTCAGACACATTTCAGAGACTTCCTGGAAAGTGTTGTATGTCGCAATCCTCGGAAATCAGAATCTGAGGTTACTTATAACCTTGTTTCTGACGTAAGATCTCACAAAGGGTTTTTGGTAGTCTAAAAGAACTGTGTGTATGTGTTTCTCCAGGCCACTGTAGGGAGGTTGTGGCCGGTCATGGGACATGAGGTTAACCATGAAAAACAGGATGTGAGTGTTCACTGCCATTTACTCAATAAGTGGAATATCCTTATTACACACGTATCAGAGAGAGTGTGGTTGGTCAACACAACAGAGGAAAGACAGACGAGAGCTGAGAGGGAGATCAGCTTACTGGTAAGGGTTTGTTTATTCAAGCCAAGGCTGATGTTATTCTCAAGGTTGATGTCAATCCCTACAACCAGTATTCAAAATATAATAAATATCAGCTGATTAGCTGTATCAAAGTCACCCCAGTTACTAGGTTTTGCAGATGATCAGTTACTACCATGCCATAAAAAAAATATTCAAGAATGTTATGCACAGTTCAGACTCGGAATTTATGGCAAGTCAAACTGGATAGAAATTCAGAGTGGGTTGACACAGTTCAGAGCTATTCTTGAAGTACCGATTTGTTTCATACAACCGCTCTCACCACTGCAGACTTCCTCGTTGGTTTTGGGTCAATTTCAGGCCTAACAGCGACCTCTTCTGTGTTAAAAACCCCACAATAGAGGCAAAGAAAGACGATTCACACACCAGTGCAGCGCTGAAGTTAATGTTTGAAACAGTGAATATGATCGCTTCGCCTCTTGTCTATGACCACGTCACACCCATAACACATGGACTCGAGTGTATACTTGCTTTTATACAACAGGTTACCTGCATTAAAATGTTTAATTCCAAAAGGATACATTTTTCAGCAAAAGGTGATACTTCATTCACTAACACTAGTTGTCAAGTGCAATTTTAGGCGTTCTCTGGTTGTTAGTTCTACTGCCCAAGCGCTGGTTGACAGTTCCAGAACATTTGTTATCGAGGGATGCTGTCCATGGTTCTGAAAACATTGCAGGTCTATGCATAATAATAGGGTACCTCTAATGTGATGTAGGTTACCTGAAGGTTACATAAAGTTACCTCATATCTTATTTCCCTGAAACATTGTAGCAAAGGCATCGACACAGCAGATCATAGAAACCACAATGACAGTTTTTTTTCAGATGGTCACAGCATCGACAGCTATTTATTTATGATACACATTGAATTGCATTTCCGTTCGGTGTGCAATTAGTGAAGTAGCTGTCAAACACCGGGGTCTCAAGCGCAGTTGGGCGCCATTTCTCAGGAACGGCTGCCTTGTTGTCTCTCCCAGCTGTTAGGACGTTACCCCATCTCCTCTTGTTTTCCGTCCACGGCTTCCAATAGCTCCTAAGAGAGCTTTCAGTCCTGTGCCCGCTCACACTCAATATCTCTCTGGCCTCCAGACCGGCATCGGAGACCAGCTGGATGGTAGTCATCCTGATGCAGTGGTTGGAATACCTATGGGATGTGACAGCCTCCTACAGAGAGAGAAAGAGAGATTGCTCTATGACAATGATTCTATTCATGCTCATTTTATTAATATACTGTATAGCAGCCTAGTTACATAATTTGAACAAAACATTATACCTTGCACAGACGGGGCAGCATTGATGAAAGGGTGTTGAGTTGCATCGACTCTATGGTATAACACACGTTGTCATCATCAGCAAGCTTTCGTCTGGGGTGTAGATAAAAATCTGAGGAATGTTTGGGGAATTTAGAGAGATATTTTTCCAGCGACGCCACGGGGTAGAGCTCGTTCCCTGGGTCCTCATACATGCAGCCGTGATGATTCCCTGTGTCTTTCCATTGATTTTTTGTGGTCATTGGTTTCTTCATTGAAACTCATTGTCGCATATCTCGAACCATTCTCATACTCTTTTATTACAAATGAGTCTGGCTTCAGTTTTCGGTTTCCTTCGCTGCCTCTTCGGTCAAAGTGCAACTGCACATCAAACCACACCTTATTCAGTAATCCTCTAGGGATGGCGGGGCTCGTCAGACTTGCAGAGTTTTAGGTCCAGCTGTGTTACAGGACCTTCGGAAAGTATTCAGACTCTTTTGACATTTTTTACATTACAGCCTTATTCTAAAATGGATTACATGTATTTTCTTTTCGCTCAACAATCTACACTCCGTAACAAAAAAGCGAAAACAGCTTTATAGACATCTCTGCTATGAGGCTCAAAATTGAGTTCAGGTGCATCCTGTTTCCATTGATCATCCTTGAGATGTTTCTACAACTTGATTGGAGTCCACCTGTGGTAAATTCAATTGATTGGACATGATTTGGAAAGGCACACACCTGTCTAAATAAGGTCCCACAGTTGACAGTGCATGTCAG
Source organism: Oncorhynchus masou masou (assembly GCF_036934945.1). Classification (NCBI taxonomy): domain Eukaryota; kingdom Metazoa; phylum Chordata; class Actinopteri; order Salmoniformes; family Salmonidae; genus Oncorhynchus; species Oncorhynchus masou. Next base: position 24,685,584 of record NC_088236.1, on the reverse strand, counting down.
AGCAAAAACCAAGCCATGAGGTCGAAGGAATTGTCTGTAGAGCTCTGAGACAGGATTATGTTGAGGCACAGATCTAGGGAAGGGTAACAAAAAATGTCTGCAGCATTGAACGTCTCCAAGAACACAGTGGAATTGGAAGAAGTTTGGCACCACCAAGACTCATCCTAGAGCTGGCAGCCTGGCCAAACTGAGCAATAGGGGGAGAAGGGCCTTGGTCATGGCAGTGACCAAGAACCCGATAGTCACTCTGACGGAGCTCCAGAGTTCCTCTGTCGAGATGGGAGAACCTTCCAGAAGGACAACCATCTCTGCAGCACTAAAGCAATCAGGGCTTTATGGTAGAGTTGCCAGACAGAAGCCACTCCTTAGTAAAAGGCACATGACAGCCCGCAGGGAGTTTGCCAAAAGGCCCCCAAAGAACTCTGACCATGAGAAACAAGATTCTCTGGTCTGATGAAACCAAGATTTAACTCTTTGGCCTGAATGACAAGCGTCACGTCTGGAGGAAACCAGGCACCGCTCATCACCTGGCCAATAACATCCCTATGGTGAAGCATGGTGGTGGCTCCTGAGTGGCACAGCGGTCTAAGGCACTGCATCTCAGTGCTAGAGGAATCACTACAGACCCTGGTTTGATTCCAGGCTGTATCACAATCGGCCGTGATTGGGAGTCCCACAGGGTCGGCGCACAATTGGCCCAGTGTCGTCCGGATAAGGTTAGGCCGTGGTAGGCTGTCATTTTAAGTAACAATTTTTCTTAACCGCCTTGCCTAGTGAAATAAAAGTGAAATAAAAAAATTACAAAACTGCTGTGGGGATGTTTTTCAGCGGCAGGGACTGGGAGACTAGTCAGGATAAAGGGAATGATGAATGGAGCAAAGTACAGGGAGATTGTTAATGAAAATCTGCTCCAGAGCACTCAGGACCTCAGACTGGGGCGAAGGTTCACCTTCCAACAGGACAACAACCCTAAGCACACAGCCAAGGCAACTCAGGAGTGGCATCGGGACATGTCTCAATGTCTCTGTTTGTCTGTTGCCAGTTTGTTTGTCAAGTCAACAAGCGTTTTGTCTCAGCTCCTGTTTTCCCCAGTCCTGGTTTTGAATGAGTACTCTGGTTTTGACCCTTGCCTGTCCTGACTCTGAGCCCTCCTGCCTGACCACTCTGCCTGCCCCTGACCCCGAGTTTGCTTGTCGTTCTGTGCCTTTGCCCCTACTCTGGATTATCAACCTCTGCCTGTCTTGACCTGTCGTTTGCTTGCAACTGTTGCTGTAATTAACATTGTTACTTCAATACAGTCTGCATTTGGGCCTTACCTGAAACGTGATACGTTCATGTGGCGGTTTAGGCTGGCCCACAGTCCAGCGAAGCTGCTGATTCCATATCGGTCTTCTTTTGCAGTCCTCGCAGTGGCACAGAAACGCCAATGGATATTACCCATCTCCTGTTTTGAAACAGTTGCCAGACCGGCCATTCCAGAAAGCATATTACTGCACAGGTGGTTTCTCTTAATCTAGCTTCTTCATTTCCCCCTTTTCTATCTTGTCTACAGCAGTGCTACTGATTTCTGCATGTCTAATGTTAACGCTAGGATCCGGTTGCTGGTCCACTTGCTGTCCTTGTTTGATTTGTTTCATGTCCTCCTCCTCCTCTTTTTGTTGGCACCATTCTTCAAAACTTAGTGGATAAAACAAATCAAAGTGACTTTAAAATCATCCATGACAAAATACAGATGGCAAGTGTAGTAGTTTAAACTGGGGCTTAGTCATTTACACATGATGACCATCTCCCAACCAATCAAAACAAATACTATTGACCTTTATAATATGTGGTAGATGACAAAAGGAACAAGGTCTGATATAAATATTGTAATGAGAGTAGCAAGTGTGGCCTGTGGATAGCAGCTCCTGTAACGTCAGTGTGGTATGCCTGTATGGGAAGAAAGAAGCATATCCTCAGTAGCTCTCCCATCTCAGTGGCTTCCTGTCCTCAGCAGTAATCACACAGACCACTCAACACACCTCTCCAACACACCACTGGAGTGACTGAGACACAGCGACAGAGACAGAGAGAGAGAGAGCGAGAGACAGAGAGAGAAAGCGAGAGAAAGAGAGAGAGAGAGCAGAGTGAATGAGAGCCAGATAAAAGGGGAGAGAAAGGTGGAGGAATAGAATGAACAAGATACATAGAATTTGTGAAGAGCAGAAGGGAGAACAATAGAAAGAAAAGGAGAGCCTTAAAAGCGAGATGGAGCCGGGTGTATTACTTTCTGCTAAAATGATGTTGCCACGAGCAGCACTGCAGATATTGCAATAAGTAAGATGCAAGACTTTGCGGTCTCATACAGTCACACACAATATCTCTGCATGTGGATGGGTTTGCTTCACGCTGTTTCAGAGTGGTAGCAAAGGGACCAAAACAGAGGAGAAGTTTAGCATTGTGCTTCAATGCTCTTAGTTGTTGCAGAAATTGACCCACTATGCCAGGGGTTTCACACATATGGCCGGAACCTGCAAGCGAGGGCCCCAATCTGGCCCTCGGGTGGTTTGAGAAAAACGTATACTTTAAAATACCTAAAACCAAACTGTGTAGAAATTAATGATAATGGAACTACATCTCTACAGTTTCTTGACTGTGTCCAGCTTGCTAATAAGCCCCGAAATTAAAGCTAGACAGTTGGGGAGTATCAAAAATTCAGAAAAATATGAAATATAACACATTTTCACAAGGCCCTCAAAACCTCATTCCTCCAAAATGTGGCCCCCAGGTCAAAATGAGTTTGACAGCCCTGCACTATGCTGTTTACTTTGTGCATCTATGTCAGGGATAGACAACTAGCAGCCCGCGGGACCGCTTTTGTAGGCTCAGAAACTCAGTTGGGGTCTCAACTTAATGTTGAGGGTTGGAATAGTAGAATACACAAGGTGCAATTTAGAAAATGTGGTTGTGCAGCTGCAGTTTTTCTCTTGTTAGGTCAATAACTGACAGTTACTCAATTTAGAATGGTAAATTAGTCTAACCAGCTATCTAAACTTGTAGTAATCATGGTCAAATTACCGACCGGGCCCCCATTGATTGTGTTGGTCTCTCTCATTCAGATATCATATTCAAAACCGCAAACATTTCATGGTGTTAATAGCCGGTTTTTGACAGTAAAAGAATATATAGAAGAGCAGATTGATAAATAAAATTGGCACTGGATAAAAAATCCCATTGCGAAATTTAACCTATTCATTGATGAAAATACAAGTTGATGGAAATACATTTGACTGGTCATGCTTAACGGTTATGGGTTAGTTTGCATAATTTTGTGGAATTAAATTGGTGCATGTGTATATTCGTTATGTATCTTATTTATCACCTGCGCACAGCATATAGATACAGTGCCTTTTAGCAGAAAATCTGTGAGACAGCACTTTTATAAGCTCAATCATCGGGCAACAATTCTAAATGCAATCGTGTATTAAAAAAAGCTTTTTCAACTGGTAATTGAAGAGCGCTTCCATTCAAATATATAGGCAACGGAAGGCAGGCTTTATCAGCGCGTCACACACCGCTTTGCAATGAGCTGGAGGCAGTATACATTTTTAAAACGTATAGCTACTTAATTGTTTGAAACCTGAACGTTTTACTACACATGAGGCATGTTTTACCTTGCTTCAAAGTAACCTAGGCTAAATCCGACCACATCAGTGCATTTGTTACAATAATAATCCATATCAAGTACAGTAATTTGTTAAATGCGTGTGAAAATGAAACAATGAAAGTGAAACCATTATTGAAATACTGTAAAAGATACTAAGATAAATAGAATTCGAATGAGCGATGGCTGGATGATTTGGAACGCAGAGCATTTCGCAGAGAGCGTGTTTCTAGAGACGGGTTGGATTTTTTTCTGCGGAAAGTACAGATTGGCTCATCGGATAACGTTTCCAACAACAGGTTGAAGTCAATAGGGATTTATTTGCCATGATGTCATCAATGGGTTCCCATATACGAAAGGAGCAATAGACAGCACCCACATTGCCATAAAATCTCCATCCTAAAACAAGTTCAACCATGTGAAGAGAAAAGGCTTCCACTCTTTATGTGCAAGTGATAGGTTATGTGATGCGCTAAAGACGCTGCTGAGTGGCCAGGTGGAACACGCGAATAGTTCATTCTGAAGAACAGCAGGGCATAGGCCCACCAACTGGGGAGCCAGGGCCTGCCAATCAGAATGTGTTTTTCTTTATTCTTTATGTTTATTCTTTATGTTTTATGTTTATGTTCTTTATGTTTTATGTTTTTTCTTTATGTTTTATGTTTATGTTCTTTATGTTTTATGTTTTTTCTTTATGTTTTTCTTTATACGCTTTATTACATATATTGCATTTACTGAAATTGTTTTTTTGCCCGACCGTCTATCAGTCCGCTAATACAGGGCGTTTGTGAAAAAACGTAACTATAAGTATTTATATTTGAGTGTTTACCAGTTCATTTGATAATACTTGTGGAATATAGAAATTCTTTGTGCTAATCTGCAAAATTGTAATTATTCGCCTACCTCCTCATGCCTTTTGCACACAATGTATATAGACTCACCTTTTTTGTACTATGTTATTGACTTGTTAATTGTTTACTCCATGTGTAACTCTGTGTTGTCTGTTCACACTGCTAAGCTTTATCTTGGCCAGGTCGCAGTTGCAAATGAGAACGTGTTCTCAACTAGCCTACCTGGTTAAATAAAGGTGAAATAAAAAATAAATAAAAAACTGAAAATCAAGATCAAGCGAGCTTTTGCTCTTCTGCTCCACGGGAGGTTTCTGTCCTCCCTGAGCTCTCCTTAGGACACCTGCGTTACTGTTTGACAGGTGTACCGCCCCAGTCAAACTCCCCACCTGCCACTGTCCCCGACGTGAGCCGGGTGCTTGAAGCCAGAAGCGAGAGCCCACTTGGGGCTCGCCTCCCCGCCTCACCGGGTAAGTGAAAAAACGATATTTCACCGGCGGCTGGGGCCTCGCATTTATTCAACACCTCTCATGTCTCTTCACATTGCCAGACTAGAGTCAAGCTCAACAGGGTCTTCTTTCCCCACTGATTCCGCCAAGCTCGTTCCCTTGGATGTGGTTTCGCTAGATAGTAGGTAGGGACTGTGGGAATCTATTCTAATCTATACTCTATTCTGCGGGTTACATACTGAGCATCAGTAGCCCCAGGACTAACCTCCCCAGGGACTTTACAGAGGGCTGTTACCCCTGACAACATCAAGTACCTGCACAGTACTTAAGGAGACTTAAACCCCTTACCCGTCTGTACATCTAGCAACACCATCAACCGGGCATAGGCTTGAAGCAGCAGAAAAGGGTTCTTCCCCTTTCAATCATGTGCTTGCCCAGTCGGCCCACCAGACAGGGCCCTGGGTACCACTTTTTAAACCTTCGCGTTATCGATATTCCTCACTCGACATGAGGGGGCCACAGTCACCCCGAGGGTGATTTGAGTGCGAATGCTCCGGTAGGCCCATTCCCTTGAATTGCTTCAAGTGACCATGCACAGTGGGAACCCAGGCTGTCTATATGGGTCCGCTGCGAAACGCGGCGGGGCCTATGGGTTGTCTCCACCTCGAGTCTCCGAACGTAGGAGAGACAAACACACCTACAATGTGTGAGGTCCCGCACTCAGGCAAGCCTGAGGCCTGGTAGTGCCCGCTGTTGGTTAGTAGCATGCCATTGCACTTCATGCTCCGAGGAGCTCCCACCATCACGTGTAGAGTACTGTACTCAGGCGGACCTGAGACCTGGTAGTACCTAACCGCTGGACACCGGCCATCCCCATTTAATGTTCACTCTCAGCAGAATATCGTTCGATTTAAACCTTCACAGTTTAGACCCATCCAAAAATGCAGGGAACGCAAGCGTTTGTTTCATCACAGCCTTCTGAAGAACACAGAACACTGCAGAACACTGAATCAGCCGTTCCCAATAACTTGGACCTCCCTTTCCCAGCCGGAGCCGGGGCAGCGTTCAGGCCATCATTCTCTGATTGGCCGCAAGTCTGGGAACGACAGGCTTTGAGTCCAAGAGCTCTGCTGCAAATCATCGAGTCTGATGCAACCGCCACCGCATTTTCATGCTTGGCCGAAAGCCCCATATATTTCACATATTCCTCGCCTTAGCGACAAGCAACCATCACCATCAGCAGGACCCTCTTTGCGACGGACCGGTACCGAAGTAGCTCTTGTTTGCTTTGCATTGTTGTCAACACCTGAAGTGGGTGGACTACAAGGAGGGGTTGAAAGAGCCTTACGAGAAGGCTACCTCCCTTACCTCCCTGCACTAACATGCCAGAGACAGGTCGCTCAACCTTAACCAGAGACAAGTGGCTAGGCGGAGTTGGGGAGGTTTCCCTCCTTTCCCCCGCCTGCCCTTCGTCAGAGCGAGAGATGTGCGACCATTTCGGGTAGTCCCGGTTCACCCGGAACACCCCCAGTCCTCTTCGGAAGCGGCCGACTCATCTGGATATAGGTGCGCCATGTGGCCGTTGTTATCGGTGAAAGGGGATGGAACCAAATAATAAGTTCTGCTTTTCTGATGTATCAAATACTTATGTCATGCAATAAAATGCAAATTAATTACTTAAAAATCATACAATGTAATTTTCTGGATTTTTGTTTTAGATTCCGTCTGTCACAGTTGAAGTTTACCTATGATAAAAATGACAGACCTCTACATGCTTTGTAAGTAGGAAAACCTGCAAAATCGGCAATGTATCAAGTACTTGTTCTCCCCACTGTAGGTATTACATAGTACTTAGTTGAAGCACCTTTGGCAACGATTACAGCCTCGAGTCTTCCTAGGTATGTTGCTACAAGCTTGGCACACCTGTATTTGGGAAGTTTCTCCAATTCTTCTCTGCAAATCCTCTCAAGCTCTGTCAGGTTGGATGGGGAACATCGCTGGACAGCATTTTTCAGGTCTCTCCAGAGATGTTCGATCGGGTTCAAGTCCGGGCTCTTGCTGGGCCACTCAAGGACATTCAGAGACTTGTCCCGAAGCCACTCCTGAGTTGTCTTGGCTTTGTGCTTAGAGTCATTGTCCTGTTGGAAGGTGAACCTTCGTCCCAGTCTGAGGTCCTTTGCGCAAGTTTTTAACAAGGATCTCCCTGCACTTTGCTCAATTCATCTTTCCCTCGATCCTGACTAGTCGCCCTGTCCCTGCTGCTGAAAATCATCCCCACAGCATGATGCTGCCACCACCATGCTTCCCCGTAGGGATGTTGCCAGGTTTCCTTCAGACGTGACGCTGGCATTCAGTCCAAAGAGTTCATCATTGGTTTTGTCAGACCAGATAAGCCTTTTTTTATCATGCCTACTTTAAGTCTAGTTTTGGGGTGGGGCTCTGGGGGGGAGGGGTAGTGTGATTTGATAGGGGATCCGTGTGTGTTCTGCCCTATAATCATAAAAAATGCCAAATAAAAAAACCTTTGAAAAAGAAAAGACCCGAGAATCTTGTTCCTCATGGTCTGAGAGTCCTTTAGGTGCCTTTTGGCAAATTCATTGCTCAGTTTGGCCGGACGGCCAGCTCTAGGAAGAGTCTTGGTGGTTCCGAACGTCTTCCATCTAAGAATGATGGATGCCACTGTGTTCTTGGGGACCTTCAATGCTGCACATTTTTTTTGGCAACTTTCCCTAGATCTGTTCCCCGACACAATCCTGTCTCGGAGCTCTGCGGACAATTCCTTCAACCTCATGGCTTGTTTTTTCCCTAACATGCATTGTCAACTGTGGGACATTATATTGACAGGTGTGTGCCTTTCCAAGTCATGTCCAATCAATTGAATTTACCACAGGTGCACTCCAATGAAGTTGTAGAAACATCTCAAGGACGATCAATGGAAACAGGGTGCACCTGAACTCAATTTTGAGTCTCATAGCAAATGGTCTGAATACAGATGTAAATAAGGTATCTGTTTTTTATTTTTAATAAATGTGCAAAAATGTCTATAAAGCTCTTTTTGCTTTGTCATTATGGGTTATTGTGTGTAGATTGATGAGGGGAAAACATGTATTTAATCCATTTTAGAATAAGCCTGTAACGTAACAAAATGTGGAAAAAATGCATTTCAATTTAGTGTGCCTGTGTGTTTGCAATAAGAAATTGCTGCCCATAATCCATTCAAACAAAGTCCTTGCAACCTAGATGATAATAAATTGTCGATGTTTGCGGTGGTAATTCCAAAAAGAGTCATAAATATATCCACAGGGAAAAGCCCACGCAGGATATCAAAGTTATATGCTTAGTATTTTAATGTATTTAGATCCAGCACATAAACAGTCATATCCTGTATCTTCTGCTACCTTTCTTACACATCGTATGCTAACTCTACAGACATACAGAACAACATCTGTACACCCACTGCACTTCCTTCCAGTTATCTGCTGTTGATTACGTACAACATCAAAGCCAACCTCGGGCCATAGGGCACAGTCAAACGAACCTCGAAGAGACACACACATACGAGTATGTCTCATAATCGTCATCACCCCATTGGTGCATGTTCTGATAACAACATTAGTCATCAGCCCGTTGGTGTCGAGTCGACATCATTAGAGCTTGACACTTTACAAGATTGTTCCACAGAACAGAACCCTGATATCCATGGTTGTGTCCCAAATTGAACCCTATTTCCTATATGGTGCACTACTTTTGGTCAGAGCCATATGGACCCTGGTCAAAGGTAGTGCACTATATAGGGAATAGTGTAATTTGAGACACAAAACCTGTGTGAGTTCCCCCGTATCTATAATACAGCGCTCTGAGCACTTTGAGGAGCAAGCAGTGTTATATATAATTTACTATTATTGCATTACCCCATATTAACAGATCACACTGCTTTTTGAACTTAAGGGTGAAAGTGTTCCCTTCTTTCTAAATAGAAGCATGCAGTAGATAACATTAATAAAACCATAATGAATGGGGTTTTGGCTGTTCTGCTCCTTTGTTCCACATTATGAATGCTAATTAGGCCAGAGTATTCATTTCCACTTCTCATATCAGCTGGCAAAGGCAACACCTGTTTCATTAAAAATCCATGTGGAGAAAATGTACTGGATTTAAAAACACACACTGCAACAGGGCTTTAGTGTGAGAGTGTGATGAGACACTGTAAAGTTCTGAAGTTCCTTTAGGCAAACTTATGTTTTTTAACATTTATATTTGAAGATAAAAACACATAAATCTATGCAGTGTCAACTGTTTCCCTATTCCAGCCAGGCTGTGTGCACTGTGCAGGCTTTTGTTAGAATTTTACAGCAAGTAAGACACCTTATTTAACTAATCAACTTAGATCTTGATACGCTGAATCAGGTAGTGCTGAGCTGAAACAAAAGCCTGCAGCCCTGTACACCCAGTTGTTCTCCAGGAGCAGGAGAAGCCATGGGCAGAGGCAGCTGGAGAGAGGAGCCGGCGATATGAGGGAACACGGTTGGCTAGGAAGCCCGAGAGTCAGCCCCCAAAATTTCTTGGGGGGGACTCACGGGGAGTAGGGCTACGCCAGGTAGGAGACCTGTGCAAACTCCCTGTGCTTATCGGGGGGCTAGAGAGACCGGGCAGGCACCGTGTTATTCAGTGGTGCGCACGGTGTCCCCAGTGCGGGTGCATAGCCCGGTGCTGTATATTCCAGCTCCTCGTATCGGCCGGACTAGAGTGGGCATCGAGCCAGGTAAGGTTGGGCAGGCTCGGTGCTCAAGAGCTCCAGTGCGCCTGCACGGTCCGGTCTACCCAGTACCACCTCCACACCCCAGCCCTCCGGTGGCAGCTCCCCGCACCAGGCTTCCTGTACGTGTCCTCGGCCCAGTACCACCAGTGCCAGCACCACGCATCAGACCTACTGTGCGCCTCGCCTGTTCAGCGCAGCCAGAGCCTTCCTCCTCTCCTGCGCTGCTGGAGTCTCCTGCCTGTTCAGCGCAGCCAGAGCTGCCAGCCTGCATGGAGCAGCCAGAGCTGTCAGCCTGCATGGAGCATCCAGAGCTGCCAGCCTGCATGGAGCAGCCAGAACTGCCAGCCTGCATGGAGCAGCCAGAGCTGTCAGTCTGCATGAAGCAGCCAGAGCTGCCAGTCTGCATGGAGCAGCCAGAGCTGTCAGTCTGCATGAAGCAGCCAGAGCTGCCAGTGTGCATGGAGCTGTCAGTCTGCAAGGAGCTGCCAGCCTACAAGGAGCTGTCAGTCTGCAAGGAGCTGTCAGTCTGCAAGGAGCTGTCAGTCTGCAAGGAGCTGTCAGTCTGCATGGAGCTGCCAGTCTGCATGGAGCAGCCAGAGCTGTCAGTCTGCAAGAAGCCACCAGAGCTGTCAGTCTACATGGAGCAGCCAGAGCCGCCAGTCAGCATGGAGCAGCCAGATCTGCCAGTCAGCCAGACTCTTCCAGATCCGCCAGTCAGCCAGACTCTTTCAGATCTGCCAGTCAGCTAGACTCTTTCAGATCTGCCAGTCAGCCAGACTCTTCCAGATCTGCCAGTCAGCCAGACTCTTCCAGATCTGCAAGTCAGCCAGACTCTTCCAGATCCGCCAGTCAGCCAGACTCTTCCAGATCCGCCAGTCAGCCAGACTCTTCCAGATCCGCCAGTCAGCCAGACTCTTCCAGATCCGCCAGTCAGCCAGACTCTTCCAGATCCGCCAGTCAGCCAGACTCTTCCAGATCTGCCAGTCAGCCCCTCTGTCCCGAGCTGCCCCTCAGTCCCCTCAGTCCCGAGCTGCCCCTCAGTCCCGAGCTGCCCCTCAGTCCCGAGCTGCCCCTCTGTCCCGAGCTGCCCCTCAGTCCCGAGCTGACCCTCAGTCCAGTGGGGTTCTGGGTGAGGACTACTAGGCCATGGTCGGCGGCGAAGGTGGACTATCCTAGGACGCGAGGAGGGGGGACTAAGACATTTATAGAGTGGGTTCCACGTCCCGCGCCGGAGCCGGAGCCGCCACCATGGACAGACGCCCACCCGGACCCTCCCTATTGTTTTGATGTGCGTCCGGGAGTCCGCACCTTAGGGGGGGGGGGTTCTGTCACGCCCTGGTCGAAATATATTATGTTTATTCTTCATTTATTCGGTCAGGCCAGGGTGTGACATGGGTTATTGTGGTGTGTTTTTGTCTTGGGGTTTTGTGGGATGTCTAGCGTTAGTCTATGGCTGCCTGAGGCGGTTCTCAATCAGAGTCAGGTGATTATCGTTGTCTCTGATTGGGAACCATATTTAGGCAGCCATATTCTTTGTGTTTTTCGTGGGTGATTTTCCTTAGTGTCCTTGTTCCTGTATCTGTGTTAGTTTACACTAGTATAGGCTGTTTCGGTTTTCGTTACGTTCTTTTGTTTTGTAGTATTTGTATTGATTCGTGTTTACGTTTGTTCATTTGGATCGCAATCTACACTCTGCATTTTGGTCCGACTCTCCTTCTCAGCATGAAAACCGTTACACTCTCAACCTGCTCCACTGCATCCCCGTCGATGAGAATGGGGGCGTGCTCGGTCCTCTTTTTCCTGTAGTCCACAATCATCTCCTTTGTCTTGAACACATTGATGGAGAGGTTGTTGTCCTGGCACCACACGGTCAGGTCTCTGACCTCCCTATAGGCTGTCTCGTTATTGTCGTTGATGAGGCCTACCACTGTTGTGTCATCTGCAAATTTAATGATGGTGTTGGAGTCGTGTCTGGCCGTGCAGCCATGAGTGAACAGGAAGTACCGGAGGGGGCTGATCCACAGACGATGCATATGCTTATTTGAAATGGGTGTGTTTGTCTTGGACTGGATTAAAATCCTGCACATCCAGTTTCCCTCTCGCCCTCTCTCTCTCCCAGGGCTACTTAATAAACAACAGAGGTACCATTCCCCCATCAATCAACACCTCTCCCTTTTTCCATCTCTCGCTGTCCTCTTTTCCATCTGATTTATTCCCTCTTTCACTGCTGGTCCCAGCTCATTCTCTCCCAATCGCTTTCCTCTAAATTTCTGCTGTCAGCTTCTCTCTCCTCCCTTCACTGTGTGTTCTTCAATCTGAAAAACGCTTCCGTTTTACTGCTTCTGGCTCCGTCCTCTCCCTCCTCTCCCTCTCTCCCTCTCTCATCCCTAGTCTCCCGCCCTCCCCCCTCACCGGTTTGCTTTCTTCTGAAGTGAGCAGAAGGCTCATTCTCAGATCTCTAGGATTAAATTAAATACTTCCACCCAAAAGGGAATTTCTATGCTAAATCATGCCATGCATATCTTCACAATACCTTAAAGAGCCGTCTAAATTGAAATGCAATACCTGGAATTAAGCATGGAGCCTTGAGACTTTTCTGTGCATATTTTGAATAATAAGATGTGCCATCTCAAATCCCTCACAGGACTGCAGCATGACAATTTTAGCGTGTTGCCTGCCATTGGCTGCAACTCTGCATTTGAATACTCTACTTCATCTCTCCATTCAGACTATTCGGAGAGGATGAAAAATGCCAAAAAACAATGACAATTTATTATTTGAAGAGAAGTAGTCGTACCCTGTGGCTCCCAGCTTCAGAGAATCATATTAGCTAAAACTTCTGAGAGAAAGCGAAGAGAAAACCAGAGAGAGGGAGACAGCGAGGGGGAAATAGCTAAACATATCAAAATTGGGGTTTTCTCCACAACTCCAACACTTTATATTTTGCTTCATTCAGCATTATGTGGATATAAAGGTTAACATAAAAGTTCATTTTCTATCAAGGCAACCATAGTGTTTTTTTTAACTCTCAAAGATATTGGCCCACTAAATTCTCTCTTTTGTTGTTTTGCTGACAGGCTTTACAGTTGCCCACTAGGATTTGCTGAATTAACTTTCAAGGTAGTTTACAAGTTACTCCTAAAAAACAACAGTTGTGGAAAAATAATCTCTAGAGCTCATAGACAAATGAAGAAACTGAATAAATAATGTTTATGTTCCTGTGAGTGTATGTGTCCAAGCGAGTGTTTGTGTGTGTGAACATGATACTGATTGCCTGTGGTTGTTCAATAGTGGGGTATACAAAGTGTTGGGCTGTAGCCGGAACCTGACTCATTCATAGAGATCCTATTACACATATTAGGCCTATATGTCATTCAGTGGAATCAGCTCCCTGACTCTTAACATTCACACTGGTCTCAATAGTCTTTATTCCTCTTTCTTGTCTTCTTTGCTCTCTTTTCTTCATCAACATGTTTTCATCCCCCTCTTTAAAGTAAACATCAAGGCCCCATCCTAAACTGCAAAATGGAGAGAGAGAGAAAAGAGGAAGAGCGAAAGAGAGAGAACAAAGTGAACAAAGCCTTCAGTCTCTCCTCCCCGTTGATACCTGACTGGGCCAGAGAACTGATAATAACACCTGAATTGAAAAGAAGGCTGTTTTCTTAGATGACAGGTAATCATAGATGAATAAAGGTATTCCCTTTAGAGAGGAAAAAAACACAATATCATTCAAATGCAGAGATCATAGACAGAAAAACGTAAAAGTTTGACTAGAGAAACAACAACAAAAATGTTCAACTAATTGTGTGTCATTTCTCTTGAGCAAATTATGCATTCAGGCACAAACATGTTTTTGAATAGTTGTTCCTGGCAAATCCAGCACCTGAATCTACTGTAGCTAGATTCACAGGGTTTTCTCTTTATTTCTGGCAATAGGATCAGGACTAGTTGGAAGTGAATTACTGCTGTAGTGCCAGGCATATGGATAAACCAAATTCAGGAGGATTCAGAAGTGCACTGATGTGCACTGGCAAATGCTGGATGAGTTATTATGGGAAAAACTAAAATATATAAATGTTTGGAGACATAGGCTACATACATATTCATCATACAGTGTCATAATACATCTGGGAGGGGCATAATAAGCTTATGGGAGAGACTATAGCTAGTGAGCCTACATCCCATGACGTCCATCTCATAACTGTTTTTCCATAGACTGGATAGGTACATCAAATAGAAAGCAAGAAAGACAGAGCGAGAGGGAGGGTGAGAGATGGAGCGAGAGCAAGATTGATAGAGGACAGATTGTAAAGCATTAACACGCACACGCACACACACACACACACACACACACACACACACACACACACACACACACACACACACACACACACACACACACACACACACACACACACACACACACACACACAGGTCTTTAAATTAATAAAACGCATAATAAGATTGTAACATCCATATCACGTGTTTAAGCGAGGACAGGAAATTGCTCTGTAAAATGGGACATTCTATTCCACAGCACACAGAAAATGTATGACACCACAGACAGTCTGTCAACAGGATACAAGAGAAACCAGCTCCATTCATCCACTACCATTTTTAAATGTATGTAGTTCTGTTCCTGTTTATTAATGTTCTGTATTATGTCATGTTTCATGTGGACCCCAGAAAGAGTAACTGCTGCATTCACAACAGCTAATGGGGATCCTAATAAAATACCATAGAATTAAAATTATAAATTTGCATTTCAATCTATTATTTACATTTCAAATCAATCTATTATAATTATAAATCATTGTATTTCTACGTTCCCCACCACCACTTCTGGAGCGATCATGAGTGAGTTCAGCCATTACATTTTAATTATCACATATGCTCCAGTTACAACAAAAGCTAGATGCAAACTCAACATTTGCATAACATAATTGAGCCTGTGGACCATAAAAAGAGAAAGAAAACAAAATAAGTTTAATTCACTTAAAAATCTAAAAAAGATTTAACTTGGCCCTTAGAAAGAGTTGGGTTAATAGTGTTGAAAGTGGTTTTGGAAACTCTGCATACATGAAGGGACATGGTTTTAATTATGTGAAAAATAATGACAAATGGATTTCCCCAAACGCAATCTCAGATAAATAATAAACAGTTGAATGACAAACAGTCTTCTCAGCCTCTCTCGCTCCCCGTCTCTAGTGAAGAGCCAATTTAGAGATGATATGCGTAAACATCCCAGAGAGCTCGCTCCAACTCCCAAACGGCCAACGTTCTGATTGGAGGGAGATTCAGAGAATAGAGAGAGTACAAGAGAGAGAGACAGTAGGGAAGGAAGAGAGAGAGAACCAAACGTATCTGGGCCATAACTTCAACCATCATTGCAGCAGCCCATAGAGACAGGCAGAGTGAACCTAGAGAGCCTGCGAGTGAGATGAAGAGGAGAGTGATTGGGAACAGAGACAGGGGAAGAGAGAGAGACTGAAAATGCATAAGAGAGCTGGAAAGAGAGAGATTACAAAAACATCTATTAAAGTGTTAATTTGTTGGAGGGATGGAGCCGCCCCTGGACCACTTCAAAGCCACTGTTTATTACAGACCTACTAAAATGAATAAACACTCCACCAGCCTCTTCACATACTGCAGATGTAGCAGCACGATGAGCACTATAATGTGAAGAGGCCAAAATAATGCACCACACCACACGGGGCTGGGGTCTACCGGGGCGTAGGTGGGAGAATGTGGTGTGTGTGTGTGTGTTTGTGTGTGTGTGTGTGTGTGGGCGGGATGGGCTTCTAAGCGTGCCTCTAAATGTTCTGTGTAAAAGTGTGAGACAAACAGACCCCACAGACAGACAATGCTACCATGTTCAATAATACATTTGGAGAGAAACAATCATTAATCAGTAAACTTTTAAGCTTCATCTTTATTTTTTATTGTCAAAACATCCTGATATCATTAGAGCAACAAAGAGAGAGAGAATGACAGAGAGAGAGAATGACAGAGAGAGAGAAGGAAGGAAGAAGGAAGGAAGCGAGAGAGAGAATCAAACATATGGGCCATAAAGTCCAAGAAGAGAGAGACAACATTTTATCATTGCCATTCATTCATTGGACACAAATACTGCTAATTGTTCTTTACATGGTGTTTTGGTGGTCAGACCAGAGTCTGTATGTATACTGTACATCATCTGAGGACATCAAGTTGTGAATGTAGCCTAGCTATACCGAATATATAAACATCACTATATACAGTATAGATTCAGAGAAGTCCTGTTCCCTGATTATCAAGGATATGTCTTCAACTGAAGGCCTAGAGCCAGGGGTTTTTCTTGATTATATAACAATCCATACACAGAGAATTTAGCAAAACACTATGCAAGCGCAACGTTAAACAAAGGGATTTATTTTGTGAATACATGTAATGTTCGTTGTCCTCGTCTGAGGAGGAGTAGGAGAGATCGGACCAATATGCAGCGTGGTACGTGTCCATGTTCATATTTATTCAACAGAGAACACTAAACAAAATAACAACGGAGAATGAAACAAAACAGTTCTGTAAGGTGACATACACTAAACAGAAAACAACTACCCACAAATCAAGTGGGAAAACCAGGCTACCTAAATATGGTTCTCAATCAGAGACAACGATTGACAGCTGCCTCTGATTGAGAACCATACCAGGCCAAACACATAGAAAACCAAAACAACACATAGAATTCCCACCCCAACTCACGCCCTGACCAACCTAAACAAGAAACATAACAAAGGAACTAAGGTCAGGACGTGACAATACACGCACGCATGAATATCAATGTTGTCCGCAACCTTGGGTAGCACTATGCTTCTACCAGCGACCACAAATAGGACTTCCCTGTCTTTGCCGCGCAATGTGTATTGGTACCATAAAAATATAAAAACTGCTCAGGAAAATATCAGGGCCCTACTTTATACACTGTACTGTCTGTATCTTCATATAGGCAAAATTCGACAGTAAACCACATTTTACCCTGATATTCTACACTAATAATTTGGTTGTTATTCCATTGGTTACCTCGAAGCAGATGCCCCAGGGGCAGAGTGGCCCACACTCATTGAATATGGTGCTTTTAAATGTTAGAGCAATCACTAGTAAAATCTTTCTTGTGAATGACCTCATTACTGAGCAAAAAGTTGATTGCATGTTTCTCATTGATACATGGCTGTCATCAGACTGTAGTGTCACTCTTATTGAAGCCTTTCCCTCCGGCTACAGCTTTTCGTACTATTATCAGAAAAAGTGGAAACGGGTGGAGGGACAGCCTCTATTTTTACCAATGCCCTCAGCTGTAAGGTGACTTTGGGTCTTTTAAGCATCATGCTACACTGTTTAAATGTCAGCCACCAGTGCTGGCCAAAATCCTGTATAGCATACCAAAGCACTGCCCCACTTTTTTTACTGATTTATCTGAACTATTGTCTATTGTCCTTAAGAACTATGATAAAAATCATTGTGTTGAGTGATTTTAATATTCATGTTGACAAAGGGACTGACTCCGAGGCCATTGAATGTATTATTCTTTTGAGCTCTATAAACTTTAAAGAACATGTTACTGGGCCCACCTATAACCGCGGCCGTACTCTGGACCTGGTTATTACCAAGGGGCTTTCTTTTGACATCTTCTTTTTTTGATTTTGCTTTACATTATCACCACTATGTATTTTTTACTACCTTGTTGCCCATAGCACAGGGTAATACTGAACACATTACTAAGAAACACCATCTTACCTCTGAAGTTGCTACAGATTTTAATGAGGGTATAAACAATACCCCACCACCTATTCTGTCTTCCTCTTGTGATAATTTAGTTGATAACTTTAATAGCAAATTAAATGGAATCTTCGATGCCATAGCGCCAGTTAAGTTGAAAAAGTCCCCATCCAAATGGAGAGCCCCTTGGAATGGTTAGGAAATAATCAATTAAATTAAACAGAAGAAAGTCGAAGTTGCCTGTCCCTTATGATATTCTGACAGAGTAACTTGGCATATAAAACAAGGCAATTAGAAATGTCAGACAGGTTCCTTTTTCTAACTAGATCACAATTGATTTATTTTTACATTTTATTTAACCTTTATTTAACCAGGTAGGCCAGTTGAGAACAAGCTTTTATTTACAACTGTGACCTGGTCAAGATAAAGCAAAGCAGTGCGAAAAAAACAACAACACAGAGTTACACATGGAATAAACAAACGTACAGACAATAACACAATAGAATAATCTATGTACACTGTGTGCAAATGTAGTAAGATTAGGGAAGTAAGGCAAAAAATAGGCCATAGTGGCGAAATAATTATAATTTAGCATTAACACTGGAGTGATAGGTGTGCAGATGATGATGCGCAAGTAGAGATACTGGGATGCAAAAGAGCAACAACAACAAAAAACAATATGGGGATGAGGTAGTTGGGTGGGCTATTTACAGATGGGCTGTGTACAGGGAAAGTGATCAGTAAGCTGCTCTGACAGCTGATGCTTAAAGTTAGAGAGGGAGATATAAGTCTCCAGCTTCATTGATTTTTGCAATTCGTTCCAGTCATTGGCAGCAGATGTGTTGGCTTTGGGGATGACCAGTGAAATATACCTTCTGGAATGCGTGCTACGGGTGGGTGGTGTAATGGTGACCAGTGCGCTGAGATAAGGTGGGGATTTACCTAGCAAAGACTTATAGATGACCTGGAGCCAGTGGGTTTGGCGACGAATATGAAGAGAGGACCAGCAAACGAGGGCATACAGGTCGCAGTGGTGGGTAGTATGTGGGGCTTTGGTGACAAAACGGATGGCACTGTGATAGACTACATCCAATTTGCTGAGTAGAGTGTTATTTTGTAAATGACATCGCTGAAGTCAAGGATCGGTAGGATAGTCAGTTTTACGAGGGTATGTTTGGCAGCATGAGTGAAGGAGCCTTTGTTGCAAAATAGGAAGACAATTCTAGATTTAGGAGAGTTTATAGTCTAACCAGACACCTAGGTATTTGTAGTTGTCCACATATTCTAAGTTAGAACCGTCCAGAGTAGTAATGCTAGTCGGGCAGGCGGGTGTGGGCAACAATCAGTTGAAGAGCATGTTTTTAGTTTTACTAGCATTTAAGAGCAGTTGGAGGCCACAGAAGGAGTGTTGTATGGCATTGAAGCTCGTTAACACAGTGTCCAAAGAAGGGCCAGATGTATACAGAATGGTGTCGTCTGCATAGAGGTGGATCAGAGAATCACCAGCAGCAAGAGCGACATCATTGATATATACAGAGAAAAGAGTCGGCCCAAGAATTGAACCCTGTCGCACCCCCATCGAGACTACCAGAGTTCTGGACAACACGCCCTCCGATTTGACACACTGAACTCTATCTGAGAAGAAGTTGGTGAACCAGGCGAGGCAGTCACTTATTTAAGAAACCAAGGCTGTCGAGTCTGCCGATAAGAATGCAGTGATTGACAGAGTCGAATGCCTTGACCAGGTCGAGGAAGATGGCTGCACAGTACTGTCTTTTATCGATGGCGGCTTTTAATTAGAATAATTTGAGAGTGCTCTTCTCAACCATTGATGGCCTGATAAATCCTACTGCCTCAAATCCTACCCCCTCAAACTTTCCTCCACATCTAAATGTGATGAGTTTATGGCATATTTCAGAGATAAGACAACCAACATTAGGCTGGATATCAGTAAAGCAAGAACTAATGAGAAGTTTGATGTTATATGCCCTAGCCTACCACGCAAAGGCACTATGGATTTATTTTCCCTGGTTGACACAGACATACTCAGGAAAGGGATATCACAACTTAAACCTTCTACCTGCCTTCTCGACCCTTTCTCCACCACCTTCTTCAAAACAGTTTTTAATTGCATATCTGAAGAAGTGCAAGCTATTGTTAATCACTCCCTGTTCACAAGCACCCAACTGCACTAAAAACTGCTATGGTGAAACCTTTTTTGAAGAAAAGTAATATAGATTCTTCAGCTCTTAGCAATTTTCGGCCAATCTATAACCTTCTATTCTTAAGCAAAATTCTGGAGTAATTGGTTTTCAAACAGCTAAATTATTTTTTAAGTGACAACTGTATTTTTGAGTGTACAAAACATTAGGAACACCTTCCTAATATTCAGTTGCACCCCTTTTTGCCCTCAGAACAGCCTCAATTCGTCAGGAGCATGGACTCTACAAGTGGCCGAAAGCATTCCACAGGGATGCTGGCCCATGTTGACTCTAATGCTTCCCACAGTTGTGTCAAGTTGTTTACAAGTTCAGGAGAGAGACAAAGAGAACAGCCAGAGGCTGGTCATACACACCCCAGCTAGACGTTCGGCCGTGGACACACACTGTTGTAAAGTGTTAATTTATACCCACAAGCCTCCCTCCGGTCTCGGCAGAACGAGGATGTGTGACATGATGTGAGAGGGAAAGATAATGCCAGCGTGGTCTGAATGCCTGTGCATGGAGAGAAGAGTGGATAGGAGGACAAAAAAGAGGAAGAGAAGAGAAGAGAAGGAGAGGACTCACCCTCAGGCTTGGTCTTGTGCCTCTGATATAAAGATCAAACAGACACACGCACACTGATAGCAGTGCTGAGCGATTCACCGACAACTATGATCATTTTTCAGTTTTTAATTGACATCAGATCAATTATTTGAATTCCATTTAGTTTTTTTTTGTGAGATAAAGGCTCAGTTTCTGTGAAGATAATCAGATCAAGCCCAAACTGTTTAACCATGCAATGTAGTAGGGAGTTGTAGTTTCCAACCGGCAAATATTCTACATAGGTTAGCGCAGAAAACATGGTAATTAACTAAAATGACCATAATCCATTGCGAACCAGCTTGTCCATTCTGTGCGGAGTAGACAGAGACCTTGTTGATGGACAGAAGAGAGAACAAGACTCCCTAAATTGTATCAGCATATCGATTGCACAACCAGGGCCGGCAAAACCTATTCTAACTTCCGCGACGCATATAAGGCCCTCCCCCGCCCTCCTTTTGGAAAAGCTGACCATGACTCCATTTTGTTGCTCCCTGCCTACAGACAGAAACTAAAACAAGAGGCTCCCGCGCTCAGGTCTGTTCAACGCTGGTCCAACCAATCTGATTCCACGCTTCAAAACTGATTAGATCACGTGGACTAGGATATGGTCCGCATTGCTTCCAACACCAACATTGACGAATACGTTGATTCAGTGAGCGAGTTCATGAGAAAGTGCATTGACAATGTCGTTCCCATAGCAACGATTAAAACATTCCCAAACCAGAAACCGTGGATCGATGGCAGCATTCACGTGAAACTGAAAGCGCAAACCACTGCTTTTAACCAGGGCAAGGTGACTGGAAACATGACCGAATACAAACAGTGAAGCTATTCCCTCCGCAAGGCAATCAAACAAGCTAAGCGTCAGTATAGAGACAAAGTAGAGTCACAATTCGACGGCTCATACACAAGAGGTATGTGGCAGGGTCTACAGTCAATCACGGATTACAAAAAGAAACCAGCAACGTCACGGACCATGATGTCTTGCTCCCAGGCAGACTAAATAACTGTTTTGCCCGCTTTGAGGAGAATACAGTGCCACTGACACCACCAGCAACCAAAACTTGCGGACTCTCCTTCACTGCAGCCGATGTGAGTAAAATATTTAAACGTGTTAACCCTCGCAAGGCTGCAGGCCCAGACGGCATCCCCAGCCGCGTCCTCAGAGCATGCGTAAACCAGCTGGCTGGTTTGTTTACGGATATATTCAATCAATCCTTATCCCAATCTGCTGTTCCCACATGCTTCAAAGGGCCACCATTGTCCCTGTTCCCAAGAAAGCTAAGGTAACTGAGCTAAACGACTACCGCCCCGTAGCACTCACTTCCGTCATCATGAAGTGCTTTGAGACTAGTCAAGGACCATATCACCTCCACCCTACCTGACACCCTAGACCCACTCCAATTTGCTTACCGCCCAAATAGGTCCACATGACGCAATCACAATCTCAACCACACTGCACACTGCCCTAACCCATCTGGACAAGAGGAATACCTATGTGAGAATGCTGTTCATCGACTACAGCTCAGCATTTAACACCATAGTACCCTCCAAACTCGTCATCAAGCTCGAGACCCTAGGTCTCGACCCCGCCCTGTGCAACTGGGTACTGGACTTCCTGACGGGCCGCCCCATGTGGTGAGGGTAGGCAACAACATCTTCACCCCGCTGATCCTCAACACTGGGGCCCCACAAGGGTGGGTTCTGAGCAATCTCCTGTACTCCCTGTTCACCCACAACTGCGTGGCCATACACGCCTCCAACTCAATCATCAAGTTTGCGGACGACACGACAGTGGTAGGCTTGATTACTAACAACGACGAGATAGCCTACAGTGAGGAGGTGAGGGCCCTCTGAGTGTGGTATCAGGAAAATAACCTCACACTCAATGTCAACAAAAGAAAGGAGATGATTGTGGACTTCAGGAAACAGCAGAGGGAGCACCCCCCTATCCACATCGATGGGACAGTAGTGGAGAGTGTTGTAAGTTTTAAGTTCCTCGGCGTACACATCACGGACAAACTGAATTGGTCCACCCACACAGACAGCGTTGTGAAGAAGGTGCAGCAGCGCCTCTTCAACCTCAGGAGGCTGAAGAAATTTGGCTTGTCACCAAAAGCACTCACAAACTTCTACAGATGCACAATCGAGAGCATCCTGTCGGGCTGTATCACCGCCTGGTACAGCAACTGCTCCGCCCACAACCGTAAGGCTCTCCAGAGGGTAATGAGGCCTGCACAACACATCACCGGGGGCAAACTACCTGCCCTCCAGGACACCTACACCACCCGATGTCACAGGAAGGCCATAAAGATCATCAAGGACAACAATCACCCGAGCTACTGCCTGTTCACCCCGCTATCATCCAGAAGGCGAGGTCAGTACAGGTGCATCAAAGCAGGGACCGAGAGACTGAAAAACAGCTTCTATCTCAAGGCCATCAGACTGTTTAACAGCCACCACTAACATTGAGTGGCTGCTGCCAACACACTGATTCAACTCCAGCCACTTTAATCATGGGAATTGATGGAAGTTTATGTAAAATATATCACTAGCCACTTTAAACAATGCTACTTAATATAATGCTTACATACCCTACATTACTCATCTCATATGTATATGTATATACTGTACTCTATACCATCTACTGCATCTTTATGTAATACATGTATCACTAGCCACTTTAACCTGCTATGCCACTTTGTTTACATACCCTACATTACTCATCTCATATGTATATACTGTACTCGATACCATCTACTGCATCTTGCCTATGCCGTTCTGTACCATCACTCATTCAGATATCTTTATGTACATATTCTTTATCCCTTTACACTTGTGTGTATAAGGTAGTAGTTTTACTCGTTGGTTATTACTGCATTGTCGGAACTAGAAGCACAAGCATTTCGCTACACTCGCATTAACATCTGCTAACCATGTGTATGTGACAAATACATTTGATTTGATTTGATTTGATTTGAAAGCAGTTGCTGTGCCAGGTATCTCTACTTGAGAATACATGATCTAAGTGATTGATAGTTGGTATTCAGCAGTCATAAAGGTATGCTTTATTTACTTTGAAGAACTACTAAAATAGTGAATTTGTCAGACAGCATAGGCATAGAGATGAGATGGAATGAAATAATGTTCATCAAATAAAACCAACATTTTATTAAAGTAAAGTGAATAAACAATGGTTAATAAGTGATAAGCAGAAATGGGCAGTACCTACCATCATGAAACTTGTATTAATTGTTTTATTCTGTGTTATAGCGTTTAACCCACATAACACATTGTGCATTTAAAGTGGAATTGACAGCGTTTTAAACTACTTTGCAGACATGAAACAGACAATCATAATTTCAGTTTAAAAAAATCCCAGTTTACGCTTCAAACCCAACTTTCAAACCCAACTTTTATAAAAAATAGGTTCTATACTTTACAGAAATATAAACGCAACAGGTAACAATTCATGATTTTACTGAGTTACAGTGCACTCAAAAAGTATTTAGATCCCTTGACCTTTTCCACTATTTGTTATGTTGAAGCCTTATTCTAAAATGGATAAAATAATTTTTTTCTCCTCGTCAATCTATAAACACCCGATAATGACAAAGCAAAAAAAGATTTGGAAATATTTGCACATTTATTAAAAATAAAAAACTGCAACACAACATTTACATAAGTATTCAGACCATTTGCTATGAGACTCAAAATTGAGCTCAGGTGTTTCTACAACTTGATTGGAGTCCACCTGTGGTAAATTCAATTGATTGGACATGATTTGGAAAGGCACACACTTGTCTATAGAAGGTCACACAGTTGACAGTGCATGTCAGAGCACAAACCTAGCCATGAGGTCAAAGGAATTGTCCATAGAGCTCCGGGACAGGATTGTGTCGAGGCAGAGATCTGGGGAAGGGCACCAAAAAATGTCTACAGCATTGAAGGACCCCAAGAACACGTGGCCTCCATCATTCTTAAATGGAAGAAGTTTGGAACCACCAAGACTCTTCCTAGAGCTGGCTGCCTGGCCCAACTGAGCAATCGGGGGAGAAGGGCCTTGGTCAGAGAGGTGACCAAGAACCTGATGGTCACTCTGACAAAGCTTCAGAGTTCCTCTGTGGAGATGATAGAACCTTCCAGAAGGACAACCATCTCTGCAACACTCCACCAATTAGGCCTTTATGGTAGACTGTCCAGACGGAAGCCACTCCTTAGTAAAGGCACATGACAGCCCGCTTGGAGTTTGCCAAAAGGCACCTAAAGGACTCTCAGTCCATGAGAAACAAGATTCTCTGGTCTGATGTAACCAATATTGAACTCTTTGGCCTGAATGCCAAGCGTCCCGTCTGGAGGAAACCATCAGCATGGTGGTGGCAGTATGCTGTGTGGATGCTTTTCAGTGGCAAGGACAAGGAGATTAGTCAGGATCGAGGGAAAGATGAACGGAGCAAAGTACAGAGAAATAAATAATAATAATAATAATAATAATAAATATCCTTGAGTGGCCCAGCCAGAGCCCGGATTTGAACCCAGATTTGAACCCAATTGAACGTCTCTGGAGAGACCTGAAAATAGCTGTGCAGTGATGCTTCCCATCAAACCTGACAGAGCTTGAGAGTATCTGCAGTGAAGAATTGGAGAAACTCCCCAGATACAGGTGTGCCAAGATCATACCTAAGAAGACTCAAGGCTGTAATTGCTGCCAAATGTGCTTCAATAAAGTGCTGAGTAAAGGGACTGAATACTTACAGTATATTATACATTTGCTAAAATGTATACAAACCTGTTTTTGCTTCGTCACTATGGGGTATTGTGTGTAGATGGATGAGGGGAAAAAAACAATTCAATTCATTTTAGAATAAGGTTGTAACGTAAACATTTTTGGAAAAATTCAAGGGGTCTGAATACTTTTCGAATACACTTTAAGAAAATCTGTCAATTTAAATATATTCATTAGGCCCTGTCGTGTCTTTGGCTGTGCCGGATTAAGTGATATGACATGCTATTATATAAAATCCTTTCTCTGAAATTAATATGACCTGATTAAGCTAATCATGTAAATGTAATTAACTAGAAAGTCAGTGCAACACAAAATAATATTTATAGAGCAGTTATCTTCCGAATAAATTCTTAAAGACCTAGTAAAATTTTACATCAAGTCATTATTAATCGTCACCTTATTTAAGTCTCATCTGAAAGTTGTAAATTCACGAACCCTGGCCAACAAGTTGAATCAGCAATACAAAATTGGGTTTAATTATTTATTTACTAAATACTTACTAATTAATCACACAGAATTACATATACACAGAAAGAATCATACCTTGATTACAAATTATGTCATAAAGGAAAACGTCCCTAGTGGGCGGAACAGATATGACAGCTGGTTACCCAAAGAAAAGGGGGCTGGGTTTGAGTGAAAGAGCGGGAAGACTGAAGAACAAAGGGAGAAGCGATGTCTCTATCGGGCCGTAGGCAGCTACTCTATCATAAATACAGAATCTTGTGCATTCTAAATTTCCACCCATTTGGAAAAGGAAAATGCAATAAATTTACTCTGAGTTGCGGTAGGTTGGTCGTAGATGCTGGTTGTGTTGGCCAACAGTGATCTTCCTGTCCTCGGAAGAATGTCTCTGGTGGTAAATTGTATATGTTGTAGTAACGTTGTTGTGTGGTAGACGGAATACTCTGTGCGTCCTTACCAAGCCCACGTTTACAGCGGCCGCTGTTAACTCAAAGGCTAGGAGGTATCACTTTTGTAGCGAATAAGAGTTCAAAGTTCATACCATTCTTAACCAAATCTAGCGCTGTTGTTGGCTACGTTCTGTAGTTATTATCTGAACCCTTCTGACATCGGATCGTCCTCCGAATGTACCCGGAACAGCAAGTTATATTGTCGTCAAGGCTTTATATAGGACGGGAGAGGAGGGCGTGTTTCATAGTTTATAACCAATGTCTCTTCATGCGGGCGGGCCACTTAGTCGGGCCTAATTCACTCCTAAAAACACAATTCTCATATTTTAGAAACTAAAATCACATTTCATCCCCTCACAAATAATTTAATATTCAAACATTTAAATTGCACAACAATCCCATGTGAATCTGATAACTATAATGTCTGGACTTTCCATTGTACAGTTTATGTCATCCTATCATTGATGAGAATGTCTCAGAAGACAACCGAACTAACATCATATTCATGAAGTACCAATGCATATGTTCAACTGGTTGGATTACCAAAATATGGTCCCCTCACCTTCTGATGTTCCCAGAATCTCTATGTTAACCAAGGGATTTACAATAGTCACATCAGAAGGGTAGAGAGAGGAAAAAAGGGGGAGAGGTATTTATGACTGTCATAAACCTACCCCCAGGCCAGCGTCATGACAGCCCTAATCTATGGATTTCACATGACTGGGCATAGAACCACCCACTTTGGAGCAAGGCCCACACACTGCGGAGCCAGTCCCAGCCAATCAGATTTCGTTTTCCCCCACAAAAAGGCTCCAGTCCTGTTGATGTTATTAAAGGGGGCCTGTTCTGCCCTCCTTTACCTATAGTCCACGATCAGCTCCTCTGTCTTGCTCACATTGAGAGGTTGAGCCAACAGTTGAGTCATCTACTTCAGGAAATTACAACCTGATGCTCTAGCATTGGTGAATTCAACTTCAATTGCGCTGCTTTCGTGTGTCCCGTTTACAGCTTGACAATTAATAACCAAAAAACAAAACCAGAATTGAAACGCCATTTTAAAGAGAAACATGTAGGCCTATTACAGCAACATTAGCCAAGGTTGGCTACTAAAATACAATAGCTACATTTTGAGTGCACCATACAGCAATGCTGCATTCAACTGCATAAGCTTTCCATGCTGTGCAAAAAAAATCAAGACATGTTTAAGTGTTACAACAACCTATAGCTACGTTTTTGTTATTTGGATTTATTAACTACTTTTTGATTAGGGTCGCAGCATATTATGCACATGTGCAAGCATAGCAGCAAAGGCTAGACAAATGTTATTTATCTATTTTGTTTTAATATGTTGAAATGCTATATACAGCATCCTTCTGTGGCAACTTCCTGTGGGAGAAACCAGCCATTTTTAAACGAGAGAGGATTCACCATAACCACAGGGGTTCCAGGATTATTTTCAGCAACACGGCAAACTGTTTTAGAGATTGACTGACAGACAGGGTCTGGTAGTGCTCCAGTTCTCCCTGTCAGAATCAGCAACAGAGGACTTGGAAAGCATATCTACTCCTGTAGAAATGACACTATGGTTATAGTGAGTAATCAAATGTATGTTCCTTTAACTCTGCCTTCTAGTGAGGTTATACAGTCTGTCATTTACCATTCTGATAGATTGGAGACTGTCAGAAAACATGGTTGTAACGTTAATAATTTGGTTGCTTATTATATTGGTTACCTCAAAGCAGATACCCAGGGGCTTTTAAATGTTAGAGCAATCACTAGTAAAAAACATTTATTGTGGATGATCTCATTACTGAGGGCAAAGTTGATTGTATGTTTCTCACTGAAACACAGCTGTCATCAGACTTGAAGCCTCCCCCAGACTACAGCTTTTCAAACTCTATCAGAAAAGGGGAAAGGGGTGGGGGGATCGCCTCTATTTGTACTAATACTCTCAGCTGTAAGGACATTTTGTTTGGCGACTCAGTCTTTTGATCATCATACTATACTGTTTAAATGTCAGCCACCAGTGCTGGCCATAATCCTATATAGGCTTCCAAAACACTGCCCCAATGTCTTTACTGATTTATGTGAACTATTGTCCTTTGGAACTATGATAAAAGCATTGTGTTGAGTGATTTTAATATTCACATTGACAAAGGGACCGACTCCGAGGCCATTGAATTTATTAATATTTTGTGCTCTATGAACTTTAAACAACATGTTACTGGGCCCACCAATAACCACAGCCGTACTCTGGACCTGGTTATTACCAAGGGGCTTTCTATTGACATATCCTCTATTGTTGATATTACTTGATCTGATCACCACTGTGTATTTTTTACTACCTTGTTGCCCATAGCACAGGGTAATACTGAACACATTACTAAGAAACATGCTATCTTACCTCGGAAGTTGCTACAGATTTTACTGAGTGTATGAACAAAACCCCACCACCTACAGTATATTCGGAAAGTATTCAGACCACTGGACTTTTTCTACATTTGTTACGTTACAGCCTTATTCTAAAATCGATTAAATTGTATTTTCCCCTCAATCTATGCACAATACCCAATAATGACAAAGTACTTTGCTCCGTCCATCTTGCCCTCAATCCTGACTAATCTCCCAGTCCCGGCCCCTGAAAAACATCCCCACAGCATGATGCTGCCACCACCATGCTTCAAGGTATTTTATTTATTTATTTATTTTATTTCACCTTTATTTAACCAGGTAGGCAAGTTGAGAACAAGTTCTCATTTACAATTGCGACCTGAAACAACAGGTAGGGATAGTGTTGGGAGGGTGCCAGGTTTTTTCCAGACGTGACGCTTGGCATTCAGGCCAAAGAGTTCAACCTTGGTTTCATCAGACCAGCGAATCTTGTTTATCATGGTCTGAAAGTCCTTTAGGTGCCTACTGGCAAACCCCAAGTTGGCTGTCATGTGCCTTTTTACTGAGGAGTGGATTCCGTCTGGCCATTCTACCATAAAGGCCTGATTGGTGAAATGCTGCAGAGATGGTTGTCCTTCTGGAAGGTTCTCCCATCTCCACAGAGGAACTCTGTAGCTCTGTCGAAGTGACCATTGGGTTCTTGGTCACCTCCCAATTGCTCGGTTTGGCCGGGAGGCCTGCCAGAGATCCTTCTTTAGTTTTTTATCTTATGTTTGTTGTGTAGTAAATATTTCAGCTTTATTTTCATTGTTATTTATTCATTTTGTCCTGTGAAGCACATTGCGTTGCATTCCATGTCTGAAATGTGCTGTATGAATAAAACTTTATTTGATAAGTGGACATTATATTTTACATTATTTATTTTTTCAAATAAAATAAACTTCTAGATTGGGTCGCACTTGCACGTAAAATATGTTTGGCCCACGAATCCGTTGTATTTTTTCAATATGGTTCGCGCATTGATGGAGTTTGACGCGCCCCTGGGCTTTTGTATCTATTTATGTAGCTAGCTATTTATTTAGCAAGCTAAAAACAAGGAGCCTGTAAGCTAGATAGCTAGCAAGCTAGATTCTAGGAGGATGTCATGTCATTGGAGGATGCTGCAGGTGTCATTTGGTTAGCTAGCAAGAAATGTTAATCACTTTGCTAGCAAGCTAGCTATGCTGAACTTGAACAACTGTTATCCACAGTTAGCATATCTCTTAGTTGTCAATCAAAAGTAGTTGGCATCAATCAAATGGGCAGACAGGCAGGCAAGTTCCCATTCAGTTGTGGGTTGGGACAAGCATGCATTAGAAGGCAAGCTGCAGAAGGACGAGCAGGCTACTATTCCCCTTCGTTTATCAGTGCAATTTTTACAGCGTTAAATTTGAGTTAATCTGGCATTGGTTGTTCATCTTGTTGTTGATGTGCAAAGGCAACTGAGGGAGAGAAACGCCTACCTGTTCATTGTTGTTTGATCAATATGATTGTGAATTTCTAAAATGTAAGACTCCTGTGGTATTTGCATATTTGCAGAAATCTATTCAGGTGTATTTTGTGACTTTTGGCGAATGTGTTCGAATGATCTAAAGTCGCGCAGTTCCTACTGCCTGAAAACAAACAGTCCAGTTCAAAGTGAATGATGGCAGGCCTGTGTGGTAAAAGGGTTATTTGCATGTAGGCCTACTGTAGCTCTGATTGGCTATGGCTCACCGGTCTGCGTAGATTCCGGTCCTGGACAGGACGGATGTTTTTATTTGGTTTTATTTACTGCAGTGTCTATTAATTGTCCAAACGCACAGCCACTTCCCCACTCTATATTGCTATAGAAATGCCTTAGGTCATTTCCAAACATTCTATGAATTTATGAAAACATGAAAATGAGTCCGTGTCAGCCAGTGCACTGAGGTAGATCACACAAACATAACATATTCTCTGATACATGCATTATCAGTTAAATCACTACCGGGGGTCTCACTGGTGTAGTGCAGTTTCTCTGGACCCCCGCAAAGTTGTAGTCTTTAACCTGTCTCTCGCAGCTTGGATAGAAATTTTGTGCTGTGTAAAACCAGGCCTTCAGTGTCATTTCTGGAGCATAAAGTCACAAGCTCTGCTAGTCGGCTACTACATAGCAACCAAGCCCTGGTCTGCTCTAGAAAGCCTATGTAAATTGCGATCGCCAGAACTGCCCCAAAAACGTTTAGACTTCTGTTTTGGGCTCTAAAAAGTGTTTAGAATTGTTTATTTAACTAGGCAAGCCAGTTAAGAACAAATTCTTATTTACAATGACAGCCTAGTAACAGTGAGTTAACTGCCTTGTTCAGGGGGAGAACAACAATTTTTACATTGTCAGCTCAGGGATTCGCTCTAGCAACCTTTCGGTTAATGGCCCAATGATCTAACCACTAGGCTACCTGCTGCCGCTGATCAAGTTCAATCGCCACAGTGAATTATTTTAAAGTTTGCTACAAATCAATATATTCAATTCAATAGTGATCCATTCTGACTACTACATTTGTCGCCACATATGGCCGGCAGGCTGAGAGGAGGCTCGTGCCCTCATGAGCTTGGTTTTCTGAGAGAGGAGGAGGAGGAGGAGGAGGAGGAGGGCCGGCACTCTCACTAGAGGAACGGTCACTATTCTTGAGGGAAGGTAGAAGAGGAGGAGCAATGCCACTGTTATTGCCTTGCCCGGGCAGCTAGTGCTAGCTGCTGCATAAGTAGGCCTACCAACTTCCACCTGCGATGGTGTTTAATCAGTTGGCAAGGTGTTTTATAATTTGGTTAGCTTTTTTAAAGTGATTTTTGGCACAACTTGGTTTTGCATTTTGTTTACCTATCTTTAACAATGCACTCACTCTCCACCCAAGTCCAACCTGATTAACCTAACTTTTTCGATCTTGATAGCCAATTAGGTGAGGACGCCGAGGCTGTCTGCCACTTTCGCCGTTGTGAAATAGGCTAATTAGATTAGTAGTATTTAAAAAATATATATATATTCCACCTTTATTTAACCAGGTAGGCCAGTTGAGAACAAGTTCTCACTTATAACTGCGACCTGGCCAAGACAAAGCAAAGCAGTGCTACACAAACAAAGCAGATTTACACATGGGATAAACAAACGTACAGTCAATAACACAATAGAAAAATCTATATACGGTTTGTGTAAATGTAGTAAGATTAATAAGGAGGTAAGGCATTAAATAGGCCATAGTGGCAAAATAAGTACAATTTAGCATTAACTCTGGAGTGATAGATGAGCAGAAGATGAATGTGCAAGTAGAGATACTGGGGTGCAAAGGAGCAAAAAAAATAAACAACATGGGGATGGGGTAGTTGGGTGGGCTATTTACAGATGCGCTGTGTACAGGTGCAATGGTCGGTAAGCTGCTCTGACAGCTGATGCTTAAAGTTAGTGAGGGAGACATAAGACTCAAAAAGGCGGCCAAAGAGGAGTTGACTTTGGGGATGACCAGTGAAATATACCTGCTGGAGCACGTTCTACGGGTGGGTGCTGCTATGGTGACCAGAGAGCTGAGATAAGGCGGAGCATTACCTAGCAAAGACTTATAGATGACCTGGAGCCAGTGGGTTTGGCGACGAATATGAAGAGTTTGTGTAAGTTTATCGATCGCATGACAAAACACTAAGTACACTTAGCATCAGGTAGCTTGGTCACGAAAATCAGAAAAGCATTCAAATTAATCGTTTACCTTTGATGATCTTCGGATGTTTTCACTCACGAGACGCAGATGAAAATTCCAAATAATATCTGTAATGTCCACAGAAACATGTCAAACGTTTTTTATAATCAATCTTCAGGTTGTTTTTAAAATATATAATTGATAATATATCAACTGCAAATGTCTTTCACAGCAGGAGAGGGAAAAACAATAGATGTCCAAATTCTGTTGCGCGAGCAAAACTCATGTGACCACTTGACGGGATGTTATCGTTCTGGCCCATTTTTCAAAATAAAAGCCTGAAACTATGTCTGAAGACTGTTGACACCTTGAGGAAGCGATAGGAAAATTAATCTGGTTGATATCCCTTTAAATGGAGCAATGGGAGGCTATGGAACATGGAGTTTTCAAAATAGAAGCCACTTCCTGCTTTGATTTTTCTCAGGGTTTCGCCTGCAATATTAGTTCTGTTATACTCACAGACAATATTTTGACAGTTCTGGAAACGTTAGAGTGTTTTCTATCCTTATCCGTCAATTATATGCATATTCTAGCATCTTGTCCTGAGAAATAGGCCGTTTACTTAGGGAACGTTATTTTTCCAAACATAAAAATAGTGCCCCCTAGCTTCAAGAGGTTAATGAAGGAAAACTCAAAAGGGGAATTGTTGGAGTTAACTAAATCAGAGGACTGCCCCTGAGCCCAGTTAGGGTCAGGCGTCCCAGCCCTTTCTGCAATTCCGAATAAAACCCAACTTTGAGAAATCATCACCAGACCATGTTTTTCTCCATTAGGAGAGGACAAAGGTTGTAGACCATTGCTGAATCTTTTAACCATACCATGTGGTTACACTCTTAGACTATGGATACCGACAGAATAAGAACAAGTCTTTGATATTAATTTCTAGTCTGCTGCTAGGAATTTGGTATCATTGAACGTGAAGAACGACAACTGCCGAAACATTAATTCTATTACAAATTAATGAATGTCACTTTGAACTATCAACTCTAACCAAGGCAGAGAGAGAGAGAGAGAGAGAGAGAGAAAGGACAAAACTCTCCAAAAGAAACAAACTTTTAACCAGCGATCAAGATGACACACTGAGCGTAAATATATATAGTGATTGCAATTGTTCCCGAATGAGTGAGCATTCATGTGCAAAGGATTAGGGTTTCAATTGTTAGAATTATCACTCTGTAGTGACTTCTTCGTCGACCCCCACTTCCCCTTTTGTCTAACAAGCCACCATGGCGGTTTAGCCCACTAGGGCACATTCTCCTATCATTTCTTGTAACCACATTTACCTTGTTTGTTTGTTTATGCATTTCTGTGAATTACTTAGTTAGTAATAAATAAATTATTTAAGACAATTGATGTATGGATGACTCATAGTGAAGACTGGGTTCGTGCAGACCAACAATTTACGTTTGGAATGAGACTAACATGAGGTAAAGTAAATAATTAATTAATTCGAAGACTAATTGATCAGATAAAATATCTGAAAAGTTATTTTAGGAAATGATAACTTTGTAATCTGAATATTTTTCCTTGGTGCCCCGACTTCCTAGTTAATTACAGTTACGTGATTAATCAGTTGATCGCATAATACTAATTACAGAGAATCTTTGATAAAAGCTATAAGTCTTCATTTTAATGATAGTAAAGACATGACAGTACTATGGTGTTAAATGCTGAGCTGTCGTCGATGAACAGCATTTTTACATAGGTATTCCTCTTGTCCAGGTGGGTTACGGCAGTGTACAGTGTGATTGGAATTGCGTCGTTTGTGGACCTATTGGGGTGCTAAGCAAATTGGAGTGGTCTAGGGTGTCAGGTAGGGTGGAAGTGATATGATCATTAACTAGTCTTGATCATTGACTAGTCTTGATGATGACGGAAGTGAGTGCTACGGTGCGATAGTCGTTTATCTCAGTTACCTTAGCTTTCTTGGGAACAGGAACAATGGTGGCCCTCTTGAAGCATGTGGGAACAGCAGACTGGGATAAGGATTGATTGAATATGTCTGTAAACACACCAGCCAGCTGGTCTGCGCATGCTCTGAGGATGCGGCTAGGGATGCCGTCTGGGCCGGCAGCCTTGCGAGGGTGTAACGTTTAATTATTTTACACACATTTGCCGCGGGTTTGGTAGTGGACCGTATCGGTGGCACTATATTGTCCTCAAAGAGAGCAAAGAAGGTGTTTAGTTAGTTAGGAAGCAAGACATCGGGGTCCACGACGGGGCTGGTTTTCTTTTTTCTAGTCCGTGATTGACTGTAGACCCTGCCACATACCTCTCGTGTCTGAGCCGTTGAATTGCGACTCTACTTTGTCTCTATACTGATACTTATCTTGTTAAATTGCCTTGCGGGGGGAATAGCTACACTTTTGCGCGAATGCTGCCATCAATCCATGGTTTCTGGTTGCGGAAGGTTTTAATAGTCGCTGTGGGTACAACATCACCGATGCACTTCCCAATAAACTCGCTCACCGAATCAGCGTATACATCAATGTTGTTGTTCGACGCCATCCGGAACATATCCCAGTCCACGTGATTGAAGCAATTTTGAAGCGTGGAATCAGATTGGTCAGACCCGCTTTGAACAGATCTGAGCACTGGCGTTTCCTGTTTTAGTTTCTGTCTATAGGCTGGGAGCAACACAATGGAGTCGTAGTCAGATTTGTCTTATAAGGAGGGCGAGGGAGGGCTTTGTTTGCGTCGAGGAAGTTAGAGTAACAATGATCCAGATTTTTGCCAGCCCGGGTTGCGCATTCGATAAGCTGATAATATTTAGGTAGCGTTGTTTTCAGATTAGCTTTGTTAAAATCTCCAGCTGCAATGAATGCAGTCTCAGGATATGTGGTTTCCAGTTTGCATAGTCAAATGAAGTTCTTTCAGGGCCGTCGAGGTGTCTGCTTGGGGGGATATACACGACTGTGATTATAATCAAAGAGAATTTTCTTGGTAGATAATGTGGTCGGCATTTGATTGTAAGGAATTCTAGGTCAGGTGAACAAAAGGACTTCAGTTCTTGTATGTTGTTATGATAAACACCACAACTCATTAATCATAAGGCATACACTCCCGCCCTTCTTACCAGAGAGAGGTTTGTTTCTGTCGGGCGTTATGTGAAGAAACCAGGTGGCTGTACCGACTCTGATAACGTATCCCGAGTGAGCCATGTTTCCGTGAAACAGAGAATGTTACAATCTTTCATGTCTCTCTGGAAGGCAACCCTTGCTCGGATTTCGTCTACCTTGTTGTCAAGAGACTGGACATTGGCGAGTAGTATACTCGGGAGCGGTGGGCGATATGCCCGTCTACGGAGCCTGACCAGAATACCGCTCCATCTGCCCCTTCTGCGGCGCTGTTGTTTTGGGTTGCCGGCTGGGATGTGACCATTGTCCTGGGTGGTGGACCAAACAGAGATTCTGCTTCGGGAAAGTCGTATTCCAGGTCATAATTTTGGTAAATTGACCTTACTCTTATATCCAATAGTTCCTCCCGGCTGTATGTAATAAGACTTAAGATTTCCTGCAGAAACAGTGTGAGAAATAATACATAAAAAACAAAATATTGCATGTTTCCTAAGAACGCGAAGCGAGGCGGCCATCTCTGTCGGCGCCGGAAGTATCTGCCGGTGCAGACAGTGGAAGTAAACCTAGGCGTTGAGTGACGATGAGCGAGGTTTCGTCTTTGGAGGCACCAGTTAAGCCAGGTGAGATCTCCGCATGTATGTGGGGTGGGACAAAAGAGCTATGTAAGGCATGTTGAGCGGGACTGAGGGCTCTACAGTGAAATAAAACAATAAGATCTAGCCAAGATAGCAATAGACAAGGCATATTGACATTAGAGAGAGGCATAAAGCAATCACAGGTGTTGATCAGGAGAGCCATGACATCAACGGCCAATTGGCAAACAAGGTATTGTAGCCCTAAAATTAGCTGGTATATGGGCCTAGTTCAAGGCTAGCTCAAGGTTATCTGGTGCTTTCTTCGGGACGGAGGCGTTAGCTAACAGTAGCCACTCATTTGTAGCTAGCTAGATGCGATCATCCGGTGTAATGATCCAGAGCGGCAGGAATCTGGTGATGTGGTAGAGAGAAGTATTCCGATATGCTCTAGGTTGATATGTGCTGTGCAGACTGACAGGTATTGTCCGAGCTAAGGCTGGCTGATGACGAGAAAAGGTGAAGACCGCTAGCCGTGGCTAAAAAGGAAGAGTAGCTAGTTCGCTGGCTAGCTTCTGATGGAAGTTCCAGTTATAAGGAAATAAAATAGCAGATAGCAGGGTTGCAGGAAAGTATATTTAGTTAGTAGATAGAAAGTGAGATTAAGATATATACGAAAAGACCGGCTATTTACACGGGATAAGGCACGGGATAAGACAAAGACAAATACACATGTCCGACTGCTACACCATCTTCCATGAAAACTATATTGACTGTGTGACTCACCTACTAACCATACAGATTGAACAACAAACACTTCAGTTGCTACATGTGGAAATTAAAAAGGAGGGTTACTGTCAAAATGATTTGTACTGTACTAAAATATAGACGCAACATGTCAAGTGAAGATCCCAGAAATTGTCCATACGCACAAAAAGATTTTCTCTCAAATTTTATGCACAAATTGGTTTACATCCTTGTTAGTGAGCCTTTCTCCTTTGCCAAGATAATCCATCCACCTGACCGGTGTGGCATATCAAGAAGCTATTTGAACAACATTATCATTAAAATGGTAGAGCTTGTGCTGGGGACAATAAAAGGCCATTCTAAAATGTGCAGTTTTGTCACACAACGCCAAAGATGTCTGAAGTTCTGAGGGTGCGTTCAAATGACATGTTGACTGCAAGACGGTCCATCATAGCTGTTGCCAGAGAACTGAATGTTCATTTCTCTAACATAAGCCATCTCCAACATTGTTTTAGAGAACTTGGCAGTAGCGTGCTGTGGTTCTGGGGCCTGGGCCTTCAGTGAAGTCCTACACAGTCCCACCCGAATTAATCCACCTCTTATTACCATCATTATGATGCCATGGCTCTAGACACTATACATTTAGACAGAAATGCAGAATAACCAGGCGTTGCGTCACCTTGAAATTGACATTTTTATTCAGAGAATTGCAGGGGAAGAGTACAATACCTTTTCATTGTGCAGCTTCGTTGCCCTGCGAGCTTGTTTGTTGAGCTGTAAATCCACTCGGGTGTCCCCAAAAGTTTTCAAAAGCACCATTGTTTGTAAGTGCCCAGCCGTACTTTGGTGTCTCGTTGCTGCCTTGGTTAGACAACTCAGGTTTGCAAAGCCAGTGTGGCTCCAAACACCAAATCGATCACTTGCAAATAATAGGCATTCCCAGCAGTACAGTTTGCAGTGCTTCTCGGAGCCTGTCTTTGTAGCGTCGGCTTTGTAGCGTCGGTGTCTACCTCTCCTGACAATGTCTAACTTTTCTTGAAAAGTTTGTCTTGAGAATGGCGTTATAATGATATCCTCAACCAAATCGATATCTTCTCCTTCCCGCCATTGTGGGTTGAAAAAACAGTTTAGTGGTACGCAAATTAATTTGTTGATCAATCGTTGATCAATTTCAGTTTCCTAGTTTCCTAGTTGGTAATTCAATCAAAAGACGTGCAGGCACTACGCCTGCTAGCTGGTGTAACACTGGAGCCA
The DNA here is from genome assembly GCF_036934945.1 of Oncorhynchus masou masou. Lineage (NCBI taxonomy): Eukaryota > Metazoa > Chordata > Actinopteri > Salmoniformes > Salmonidae > Oncorhynchus > Oncorhynchus masou. Next base: position 24,647,839 of record NC_088236.1, on the reverse strand, counting down.
GCCAGCAGGCATACAATAGCCAACTCTAAAGCTGATTGGTTGACACTAAATTTTAATTTCCATTCACTTTAAGCTACAAGCGCCCGCACTGTTGATTCTGAAGGCCTGAGGGCAGATTTTAGACCCCTGGCAACACATGATGGCTGAATATGATTGGATCAAATATCTAACATAAAGACCAGCCCTCCAAATCTCAACCTGGGGCTAGAAGCAGTGCAACCAAGAGGAATGCTATGAAATGAAGAGTGTAACTCTTACTCTGGGGAATAATTTAATACATATTTGTGGGAAAATATAGTTTAAAAAAAATATATATATATATATATATTCTGATGATGTTTAGGCCAGCAGAGAAGGCCTTGCTGGCCCTGACGGCCCACCACTGGAACTTGGCAGTAAGACCAACCGGCCTCACAATCGCAGACCACATCTAACCATGCCAGCCCAGGACTTCCAGATCTGGCTTCTTCACCTGTGGGATTGTCTGAGAAAAGCCACCCGGACAACTGATGAAACTGAGGAGTATTTCTAATTTTGATTGTCTGGGCCTGGCTCCAAAGTAGGTGGGCCCATGCCCTCCCAGGCCCACCCATGACTGCACCCCTGCCCAGTCATGTGAAATCCATAGATTAGGGCCTAATGAATACATTTAAATTGACTGATTTCCTTATATGACTGAAATTAACGCACGTTGTGTTTTATATTTTTGTTCAGTATAATTTTTTTAAAGTATACAATTTAGACATAGCTGTGAGATGACGGGCGCATGGGCCTCCAAAGCTCGTGGGCCCCCCATCTTACAGACAGCAGAAGCATCACCACACTAGCATTTCCCTGGGTTATCATTAAACTACACTGGGCTGGTCTGGGCCTGCTCTGGCCTCGTCAACAAGACTACACCTCTGGAGGGACAGAGAGAGACTGCGGCAAAGCATCACTATGTGTGAGTTGTGAGAGGCTAAAGTGTGTGTGTGTGTGTGTGTGTGTGTGTGTGTGTGTGTGTGTGTGTGTGTGTGTGTGTGTGTGTGTGTGTGTGTGTGTTAGAGAGAGACTGAATTTGAGTGCTGTTTAATGCTCCTATGGAAAAAGTTATAACTCACAATCGGACCCCTGAATCCCAAGAGAGCGAGTGTCTGTGTTCGTGTGTGCTTAGGCATATATGTGTGTGTGTAAGAGAGAGAGAGCGAGACAGTTGAACTCAGCTAGGCGAACTGAATGAGTGTTCTCGCATTAAAAGTCCTTCGCTTGAAATTTTTGAAAAAAGCGGCAATAGTACTGTTTGTCCATTTTAAGACGCCATAGTAAGTATAATCTAAGAAATCTGTCGTCCATTTTGACGTTTTTGCGAAGAAGATCTTAGTTGCACAATTTTACATGAACTAAGATGCAGTATTTCTCAATGAAAAAATGTGCATGACTTTTTGAAGAATCCCTACTGTTGACCAATCACTGACAAGGGGACGTAGACTTCGGGCACTTCAGTCACACACACACAAATGTGTGTGCCCGAACAGCCCCAAAAACTCACTGACTTCAAAAACTAAGAAAAATGTCAGCATTATATGCACTAACTTCTCCGAACTGTTTCGGCTGGGATGCAGGCGGACATCTTAATGCTCCCATGGAAAAGGTTACAACTCACAAACGGACCCCTGAATCCCAAGAGAGGGAGTGTGTGTGTGTGTGTGTGTGTGTGTGTGTGTGTGTGTGTGTGTGTGTGTGTGTGTGTGTGTGTGTGTGTGTGTGTGTGTGTGTGTGTGTGTGTGTGTGTGTGTGTGTGTGTGTGTGTTTGTTCGTTTGTGTGCATGTGTGCATGTATATCAAAATCTTACACATGAGAGACTAGACACTGTCACACTCAGACTGCATTCATAAAGACACAACCTCTGTCCACCAGCCACTATAACTACTAAGCCCAAATATACAGTTGATGTGATGTGCATGTTAATGTTTCATCTGCTCACACACACACACACACACACACAGTTCTCTGGCTGACGATACTTAGAATTCACAGGATGTTTTCCAGTGAGCAGAAAAATACTCCCTGGATTGATGATGACAGCGTGTATGCTGTTGCTATGGTCACTAGTAACATAGCAACTAAATGAGTTATTCCATGCATGTTTCCATGTTCCAGGACCCCATTTTCAAGGACCCCATGTTCCAGGACCCCTGACCAAGACATGAAGACCCCCACAAACACACATGCATGTACTAAAAGACCACCACAGAGATCACCCATAAAAACACAAACGCAGAGAACACACACACACACACGATTTCTGAAATGTGGCCTTGTTCACTATAAAAATGAAAAAGTTATGCCAGAAGATGTTTCTGCCAGAAGATGTTTCTCTCTGATTTGATCCTGCAAACAGTGAATGTCCATCATTCCTTACTTATGGCAGTACCGCATATCCAAACACTTTGACATGGGGGCAGAGTAGGTACTTTTCTACAACCTTCTCTGTGTGTGTGTGTGTGTGTGTGTGTGTGTGTGTGTGTGTGTGTGTGTGTGTGTGTGTGTGTGTGTGTGTGTGTGTGTGTGTGTGTGTGTGTGTGTGTGTGTGCACTTGTGCTTTCACACACGTGTGTATGACTGTGTATGCATCTGTCCTCGTGCTCCTAGACCTTAGTGCTGCTTTTAATACCATCGATCACCACATTCTTTTGGAGAGATTGGAAACCCAAATTGGTCTACACGGACAAGTTCTGGCCTGGTTTAGATCTTATCTGCCGGAAAGATATCAGTTTGTCTCTGTGAATGGTTTGTCCTCTGACAAATCAACTGCAAATTTCGGTGTTCCTCAAGGTTCCGTTTTAGGACCACTATTGTTTTCACAATATATTTTACCTCTTGGGGATGTCATTCGAAAATATAATGTTAACTTTCACTGCTATGCGGATTACACGCAGCTGTACATTTCAATGAAACATGGTGAAGCCCCAAAATTGCCCTCGCTAGAAGCATGTGTGTCAGACATAAGGAAGTGGATGGCTGCAAACTTTCTACTTTTAAACTCGAACAAAACAGAGATGCTTGTTCTAGGTCCCAAGAAACAAAGGGATCTTCTGTTGAATCTGACAATCAATCTTAACCTCTTGAAACTCCCCATAAATCTGGGATTGTGACTAAGCCTCAGGCTCATTAGAAGAACATGTCAAGACTGTTTAAGGATTTTTTCCATTTAATAAAATTAAAATAATGCAGTTTAATCCATGCTTTTGTCATTTTAGGTTAACAACACTGTCATCTCAGATTTTCAAAATATGCTTTTGAACCATAGAAATTTACTAATTTGTGTAAGAGTATGCTAAGCTAGCATAGCATTTTATTACTACATGTAGCCTCCCAACATTTTAAAAAGCCAGATAACCAAATAAATAAAATCATTTACCTTTGAAGAGCTTCTGATGTTTTCAATGAGGAGACTCCCAGCCACATACCAGATGCGAGTGTTTCCTGAAAGCGTCTGTGTGTAGGAGAAATCGTTCAGGTTTTCTACATTGTCCCTAGAATTTCTAACCAAAATGCAGTCACCTACAATTGAAACTTTTTCCGGAATTCTACATAATATCGAGAAACATGGCAACACGTTGTTTGGAATCAATCCTCAAGGTGTTTTTTGAATATCATCTTCATTGACATGCAGTTCATGGAAGATTGCTTATCTCTCTGTGCCCCATGGAAAAATACTGGAAGGTGACTTTTGCGCACCAATTGCTGTCTCAGGACACTGGCCGGACACCTGGTAAATGGGTCTCTTATGGTCAATCTTCCAGGGGCTGATCTGCCTACAAATACGTCACAATGCTGCAGACACCTTGGGGAAACGACAGAAAGGGCAGTCACTCATTCCTCTTGGTTCACAGCCATATAAGGAGATCATGAAAGATCTTTGTGGGCTATAAAAGCCTTGTCATTTCCTGGATGGTAAGTCATCTTGGTTTTGAAGATATCCCTCTAGTGGTGTGGGAGCTGTGCTTTGGCAAAGTGGGAGAAGATATTTCCTATTTTGGACCCGTCAGAGTGTTTTCTCGGATGGGAACAGTAGCAATTATATGCATAGTTCAGCATCAGTATTTTGTGACAAAATATCTTGTTTAAAACGGGGCTAAGGTCGTTTTTCTTCCAAAAATGAAATAGCGCCACCATAGGTGTAAGAGGTTAATGTAAGTATGCTTTCTCAAATAAAACTGTGAAGGACCTCTCTTTCTTTCTGGACCCTCTCTTTTGAAGAACATATCAAGACTGTTTCAAGGACAGACATTTTTTTCCATTTACTAACATTCCAAAAATTATGCAGAAATTTTAATCCATGCTTTTGTCACTTCTAGGTTAGACTACTGCAATGCTCTACTTTCCAGCTACCCGGATAAAGCACTAAATAAACTTCAAGTAAGTAACTAACAATTCCACGGCTGCTAGAATCTGACTAGAACCAAAAATGTGATCATATTACTAAAGATAGAATGACACTGGTTTAATGTCAAGGCAAGGGCTGATTTCAAGGTTTTACTGCTAACCTAAACAAAGCATTACATGGGCTAGTGATACATGTATCTCTCTGATTTGATAGAGTACAGTATATATGTATACATATGAGATGAATAATGTAGGCCTATGTAAACATTGTCCCTAGAATTTCTAAGCAAACAGCTGGAGGAGGGCTTTCTCATTTCCCATCAATTTTATTGAATGGTCTCCCTATCCATGTGAGGCAGCAAGCCGGTCTCAACCTTTAAGTCTTTACTGTTTAGACTCATCTATTCAGTGGGTCATATGATTGAGTGTAGTCTGGTCCCAGCTTTGATGAAGGTGAACGGAAGGCTCTGGATGCAACTTTATGGGCTTCCTGCATCTAGGCTGTCTCTGCCTGGCCGGTTCCCCTCTTTCCACTGGGATTCTCTGCCTCTAACCCTATTACAGGGGCTGAGTCACTGGCTTACTAGGGCTCTTTCAGACCGTCCCTCTGGAGGGGAGCGTCACTTGAGTGGGCGGAGTCACTGATGTGATCTTCCTGTCTGGGTTGGTGCCCCCCGGGATGGTTGTGCCATCTGGAGATCTTTGTGGGTTTATACTCAGCCTTGTCTCAGGATGGTAAGTTGGTGGTTGAAGATATCCCTCTGTCTGTGTGAGGGGCTGTGTTTGGCAAAGTGGGTGGGGAACTTATAAACTTCCTGTTTGGCCCTGTCCGGGGGTGTTCCATCGGATGGGGTCAGGGTGTGTCCTCCCCTCCTGTCTCAGCCTCCAGTATTTATGCTGCAGTAGTTTTGTGTCGGGGGCTAAGGTCAGTTTGTTATATCTGGAGTACTTCTCCTGTCCTGTCCGGTGTCCTTGATGATTGTTGAATGTAAGTATGCTTTCTCTAATTCTCTTGTGGTCTTTCAGTCTCTCTCGGAGGACCTGAGCCCTAGGACCATGCCTCAGGACTACCTGACATGATGACTCCTTGCTGTCTCCAGTCAAATCAAATCAATTTTATTTGTCACATACACATGGTTAGCAGATGCTAATGCGAGTGAGACCAAGGGTCTTGTGCTTCCAGTTCCGACAATGCAGTAATAACCAACAAGTAATCTAACTAACAATTCTGAAAAACTAATATCCTATACACAGTGTAAGGGGATAAAGAATATGTACATAAAGATATGAATGAGTGATGGTGCAGAGCAGCATAGGCAAGATACAGTAGATGGTCTCTCAGAATGACAGTATATACATATGAGATGAGTATGTAAACAAAGTGGCATAGTTAAAGTGGACTGTGATACATGTATTACATAAGGATGCAGTAGATGATAGAGTACAGTATATATGTATACATATGAGATGAATAATGTAGGGTATGTAAACAGATATATTAGGTAGCATTGTTTAAAGTGGCTAGTGATATATTTTACATCATTTCCCATCAATTCCCATTATTGAAGTGGCTGGAGTTGAGTCAGTGTGTTGCCAGCAGCCACTCAATGTTAGTGGTTGCTGTTTAACAGTCTGATGGCCTTGAGACCAAGTCACTGGCTTTTTCAGTCTCTCATGGTCCCATCTTTGATGCACCTGTAATCTCTCCTTTCCCCTTCTGATGACCAGGGGGTGAACAGGCAGTGGCTCGCATGTCTGGTTGATGTCCTTGATGATCATTATGGGCTTCCTGTAACATCGGGTGGTGTAGGTGTCCTGGAGGGCAGGTAGTTTGCCCCCAGTGATCACGGTTGACAGACCCATTGTGTCCCTCTGGAGAGCCTTAAGAAGTGGGCGGATCAGTTGACAACACCCAGGCGGTGAAACAGCACGCCAGGATGCTCTCGATTGTGCATCTGTAGAAGTTTTATGTTTTTGGTGACAACATCCGCAGATTTCTTCAGCCTCCTGAGGTTGAAGAGGCGCAGCGCCTTCTTCACGATGCTGTCTGTGTGAGTGGACCAATTTAGTTTGTCTGTGATGTGCCTGTGCCATTAAACTTACAACTCATCCAGAACCCTCTCCACTACTGTTCCATCGATGTGGATAGGGGGGTGTTCCCTCCACTGGTTTCCTGAAGTCCACAATCATCTCCTTAGTTTTGTTGACGTTGAGTGGGAGGGTACTGCACACCACACTCTCCAGGCCCTCACCTCCTCCCCAAACAAGGCCGTCTCCACGTCTGGTTGGTAATCTCCCTACCACTGTTGTGTCGTCCGCAAACTTCAAAATTGAGTTCGCGTGCTCTGGCCCCGCAATCGTGGGTGAACAGGGAGTACAGGACAGGGAGTCAATCACCACCTTGTGGTGCCCCAGTGTTGAGGATAGCGGGGTGGAGATGTTGTTGCCTAACCCTCACCACCTTAAATGATTTAGATGCACGTCAGGAAGTCCAGTACCCAGTTGCACAAGGTGAATCGAGACCCAGGGTCTCGAGCTCTGATAAGAGCGTCTGGAATGACTAAATGGTGTTAAATGCCGAGCTGTAGTCGATGAACAGCATTCTCACATAGGTATTCCTCTTGTCCAGATGGGTTAGGGCAGTGTGCAGTGTGGTTGAGATTGCGTCGTCTGTGGACCTATTTGGGCGGTAAACAAATTGGAGTGGGTCTAGGGTGTCAGGTAGGGTGGAGGTGATATGGTCCTTGACTAGTCTCTCAAAGCACTTCATGATGACGGAAGTGAGTGCTACGGGGCGGTAGTCGTTTAGCTCAGTTACCTTAGCTTTCTTGGGAACAGGAATAATGGTGGCCCTCTTGAAGCATGTGGGAACAGCAGACTGGTATAGGGATTGATCGAATATGTCCGTAAACACACCAGCCAGCTGGTCTGCGCATGCTCTGAGGGCGCGGATGGGGATGCCGTCTGGGCCTGCAGCCTTGCGAGGGTTAACACGTTTAAATGTTTTACTCACCTCGGCTGCAGTGAAGGAGAGACCGCATGTTTCAGTTGCAGGCCGTGTCAGTGGCACTGTATTGTCCTCAAAGCGGGCAAAAAAGTTATTTAGTCTGCCTGGGAGCAAGACATCCTGGTCCATGACTGGGCTGGATTTCTTCTTGTAGTCCATGATTGACTGTAGACCCTGCCACATACCTCTTGTCTGAGCCGTTGAATTGAGATTCTACTTTGTCTCTATACTGACGCTTAGCTTGTTTGATAGCCTTACGGAGGGAATAGCTGCACTGTTTGTATTCGGTCATGTTACCAGTCCACCTGGCCGTGCTGCTGCTCCAGTTTCAACTGTTCTGCTTGTGATTATTATTATTTGACCATGCTGGCCATATATGAACATTTGAACATCTTGGCCATGTTCTGTTATAATCTCCACCCGGCACAGCCAGAAGAGGACTGGCCACCCCACATAGCCTGGTTCCTCTCTAGGTTTCTTCCTAGGTTTTGGCCTTTCTAGGGAGTTTTTCTTAGCCACCGTGCTTCTACACCTGCATTGCTTGGCTGTTTGGGGTTTTAGGCTGGGTTTCTGTACAGCACTTTGAGATATCAGCTGATGTACGAAGGGCTATATAAATACATTTGATTTGATTTGATTTGACGGT